>NW_024608400.1:52500-61078 GCF_018296145.1 Oncorhynchus tshawytscha | reverse complement strand
GAGTGACTGTGTGACTGTGTGTGTGAGTGAGTGACTGTGTGTGTGGTAGTAGTAGTAGTAGTGGTAGGCTGTGTGTGTGAGTAGTAGTGGTGAGTGAGTGAGTGAGTAGTGAGTAGTGAGTGAGTGGGTGACTGTGTACTGTGTATGTGAGTAGTGACTGTGTGATTGTGTGTGTGTGGGTACTGTGTGTGTAGTGAATAGTGACTGTGTGTGTGTGTGTGTGTGTGTGTGTGAAAGTAGTAACTGTGTGTGTGTGTGAGTGACTGTGTGTGTAGTAGTAACTGTGTAGTAGTAGGTAAGTGAAGTGACTGTGTGTGAGTGGTAGTGAACTGTGTGTGTGTGTGTGTGTGTGTGTGTGTGTGTGTGTGTGTGTGTGTGTGTGTGTGAAGTGAGTGACTGTGTGTGTGTGTGTGAGTGACTGTGTGTGTGAGTGAGTGACTGTGTGAGTGAGTGAGTGAGAGAGTGACTGTGTGTGTGGAGTGAGTGAGTGAGTGAGTGACTGTGTGTGTGAGTGGGTGACTGTGTGACTGTGTATGTGAGTGAGTGACTGTGTGATTGTGTGTGTGAGGTACTGTGTGTGAGTGAGTCTGTGTGTGAGTGGAGTGAGTGAGTCTGTGTTTGTGTGAGTGAGTGAGTCTGTGTGTGTCTGTGTGAGTGAGTGTGAGTGTGTCTGTGTGAGTGTGTGAGTGTGTGTGTGAGTGTGTGTCTGTGTGAGTGAGTGTGAGTGAGTGTGTGTGAGTGTGTGTCAGTGTGAGTGAGTGAGTGAGTGACTGTGTGTCAGTGTGGTGAGTGAGTGACTGTGTGTCAGTGTGAGTGTGTACCTTCAGCTGCTCTCTCAGTCTCTGGTTCATGTCTCTGGTCTCCTGCACCTCCCTCCGCAGCCTGTCAATCTCGCTGTCATCCTGGTGACCCTCTGTTGGCCCCGCCTTCCTCTCCCACCTACAACCGGGAAGTTAGCTCAGTCATACAGGACATGATTCAACTGTCTTGTTAGTTTAAGGGTTAGAATTGTAAAAATATATATATTTCCCACCTCCTAACCGCCCCCATAGACATCTTAGATCAATAGTGAGGTTAGATCAGATCCCCCCACCCCCACAGACATCTCAGATCAATATTGAGGTTGGACCAGACCCCCCCCAGACATCTCAGATCAATAGTGAGGTTAGATCAGATTCCCCCAGACATCTCAGATCAATAGTGAGGTTAGAACAGATCCCCCAGACATCTCAGATCAATAGTGAGATTAGATCAGACCCCCGACATCTCAGAACAATAGTGAGGTTAGATCAGATCCCCCGACATCTCAGATCAATAGTGAGGTTAGATCAGATTCCCCAGACATCTTAGATCAATAGTGAGGTTAGAACAGATACCCCCGACATCTCAGATCAATAGTGAGGTTAGATCAGATCCCCCGACATCTCAGATCAACAGTGAGGTTAGATCAGATCCCCCAGACATCTCAGATCAATAGTGAGGTTAGATCAGATCCCCCTCCCCAGACATCTCAGATCAATAGTGAGGTTAGATCAGATCCCCCTGACATCTCAGAACAATAGTGAGGTTAGATCAGATCCCCCAACATCTCAGATCAATAGTGAGGTTAGATCAGATTCGCCCAGACATCTTAGATCAATAGTGAGGTTAGAGCAGATCCCCCAGACATCTCAGATCAATAGTGAGGTTAGAACAGATCCCCCCAGACATCTCAGATCAATAGTGAGGTTAGATCAGACCCCCCTCCAGACCTCTCAGATCAATAGTGAGGTTAGAACAGATCCCCCAGACATCTCAGATCAATAGTGAGGTTAGATCAGATTCGCCCAGACATCTTAGATCAATAGTGAGGTTAGATCAGATCCCTCCCCGACATCTCAGATCAATAGTGAGGTTAGATCAGATCCCCCCGACATCTCAGATCAATAGTGAGGTTAGATCAGATCCCCCAGACATCTCAGATCAATAGTGAGGTTAGATCAGATTCCCCAGACATCTCAGATCAATAGTGAGGTTAGAACAGATCCCCCAGACATCTCAGATCAATAGTGAGGTTAGATTAGATCCCCCAGACATCTCAGATCAATAGTGAGGTTAGATCAGATCCCCCAGACCTCTCAGATCAATAGTGAGGTTAGAACAGATCCCCCCAGACATCTCAGATCAATAGTGAGGTTAGAGCAGATCCCCCCAGACATCTCAGATCAATAGTGAGGTTAGAACAGATCCCCCAGACATCTCAGATCAATAGTGAGGTTAGATCAGACCACCCCCTCTCAGACATCTCAGATCAATAGTGAGGTTAGATCAGACCCCCCCAGACCTCTCAGATCAATAGTGAGGTTAGAACAGATCCCCCCAGACATCTCAGATCAATAGTGAGGTTAGATCAGATTCCCCCATCTTAGACAATAGTGAGGTCTCAGATCACATCTCAGATCAATAGTGAGGTTAGATCAGATCCCCCGACATCTCAGATCCCAGACATCTCAGATCAATAGTGAGGTTAGATCAGATCCCCCAGACCTCCAGATCAGACATCTCAGATCCCCCCAGACATCTCAGATCAATAGTGAGGTTAGAGCAGATCCCCCTAGACATCTCAGATCAATAGTGAGGTTAGAACAGATCCCCCCCAGACATCTCAGATCAATAGTGAGGTTAGATCAGACCCCCCTCCAGACATCTCAGATCAATAGTGAGGTTAGATCAGATCCCCCCTCCCCCAGACATCTCAGATCAATAGTGAGGTGATCAGATCCCCTCCCCGACATCTCAGAACAATAGTGAGGTTAGATCCCCTCAGATCAATAGTGAGGTTAGACAGATTCCCCCTCCCCCAGACATCTCAGATCAATAGTGAGGTTAGATCAGACCCCCCCCCTCAGACATCTCAGATCAATAGTGAGGTTAGATCAGAACCCCAGACATCTCAGATCAATAGTGAGGTTAGATCAGATCCCCCAGACATCTCAGATCAATGGTGAGGTTAGATCAGACCCCCCTGACATCTCAGATCAATAGTGAGGTTAGATCAGATCCCCCCAGACATCTCAGATCAATAGTGGGGTTAGAACAGATCCCCCAGACATCTCAGATCAATAGTGAGGTTAGGTCAGATCCCCCCAGACATCTCAGATCAATAGTGAGGTTAGATCCCCCCAGACATCTCAGATCAATAGTGAGGTTAGATCAGATCCCCCTCCCCAGACATCTCAGATCAATAGTGAGGTTAGATCAGATCCCCCCGACATCTCAGAACAATAGTGAGGTTAGATCAGATCCCCCGACATCTCAGATCAATAGTGAGGTTAGATCAGATTCCCCAGACATCTCAGATCAATAGTGAGGTTAGATCAGACCCCCCCCAGACATCTCAGATCAATAGTGAGGTTAGATCAGATCCCCCTCCCCCAGACATCTCAGATCAATAGTGAGGTTAGATCAGACCCCTCCCCAGACATCTCAGATCAATAGTGAGGTTAGATCAGAACCCCCCAGACATCTCGGATCAATAGTGAGGTTAGATCAGATCCCCCCTGACATCTCAGATCAATGGTGAGGTTAGATCAGACCCCCCGACATCTCAGATCAATAGTGAGGTTAGATCAGATCCCCCCAGACATCTCAGATCAATAGTGGGGTTAGAACAGATCCCCCCAGACATCTCAGATCAATAGTGAGGTTAGATCAGATCCCCCAGACATCTTAGATCAATAGTGAGGTTAGATCAGATCCCCCTCCCCAGACATCTCAAATCAATAGTAAGGATAGATCAGATCTCCCCAGACATCTTAGATCAATAGTGAGGTTAGGTCAGATCCCCCAGACATCTCAGATCAATAGTGAGGTTAGATCAGATCCCCCAGACATCTCAGATCAATAGTGAGGTTAGATCAGATCCCCTCCCCAGACATCTCAGATCAATAGTGAGGTTAGATCAGATCCCCCCCCAGACATCTCAGATCAATAGTGAGGTTAGAACAGACCCCCCAGAATCTCAGATCAATAGTGAGGTTAGATCAGACCCCCCCCCAAACATCTCAGATCAATAGTGTGGTTACATCAGATCCCCCAGACATCTCAGATCAATAGTGAGGTTAGATCAGACCCCCCAGACATCTCAGATCAATAGTGAGGTTAGATCAGACCCCCTCCAGACACCTCAGATCAATAGTGAGGTTAGAACAGATCCCCCCAGACATCTCAGATCAATAGTGAGGTTAGATCAGACCCCCTCCAGACATCTCAGATCAATAGTGAGGTTAGATCAGACCCCCCTCCAGACATCTCAGATCAATAGTGAGGTTAGATCAGATCCCCCCAGACATCTCAGATCAATAGTGAGGTTAGATCAGATCCCCCAGACATCTCAGATCAATAGTGAGGTTAGATCAGGTCCCCCAGACATCTCAGATCAATAGTGAGGTTAGATCAGACCCCCCCCAGACATCTCAGATCAATAGTGAGGTTAGATCAGATCCCCCAGGCATCTCAGATCAATAGTGAGGTTAGATCAGAACCCCCCAGACATCTCAGATCAATAGTGAGGTTAGATCAGACCCCCTCCAGACACCTCAGATCAATAGTGAGGTTAGAACAGATCCCCCCAGACATCTCAGATCAATAGTGAGGTTAGATCAGACCCCCCTCCAGGCATCTCAGATCAATAGTGAGGTTAGATCAGACCCCCCTCCAGACATCTCAGATCAATAGTGAGGAGGTTAGATCAGACCCCCCCCAGACATCTCAGATCAATAGTGAGGTTAGATCAGATCCCCCCCAGACATCTCAGATCAATAGTGAGGTTAGATCAGACCCCCCTCCAGACATCTCAGATCAATAGTGAGGTTAGATCAGACCCCCCCCAGACATCTCAGATCAATAGTGAGGTTAGATCAGATCCCCCCAGACATCTCAGATCAATAGTGAGGTTAGATCAGATCCCCCAGGCATCTCAGATCAATAGTGAGGTTAGATCAGACCCCCCCCCCAGACATCTCAGATCAATAGTGAGGTTAGATCAGATCCCCCAGGCATCTCAGATCAATAGTGAGGTTAGATCAGAACCCCCCCCAGACATCTCAGATCAATAGTGAGGTTAGATCAGATTCCCCAGTCATCTCGGATCAATAGTGAGGTTGGATCAGATCCCCCCAGACATCTCAGATCAATAGTGAGGATAGATCAGACCCCCCAGACATCTCAGTAGATTACCTGTGATTGGTGATTGGCTAGTTGAGTAGATCATCTGTGATTGGCTAGTTGAGTAGATTACCTGTGATTGGTGATTGTCTAGTTGAGTAGATTACCTGTGATTGGTGATTGGCTGGTTGACCAGATTACCTGTGATTGGTGATTGACTAATTGAGTAGATTACCTGTGATTGGAGATCGGCTAGTTGAGTCTGCAGCTCCTGCTCTCTCTGGTTGCTCGTGGCAACAGCCGCATCAAGCTCCGCCTTAAGCTCCGCCCTCAGGCGCTCCTCACACTCTGACCTGGAGACACACACACACACACAATATGTAAAAATGTGTGACCACACTGCAGAATATAATTATGACCCCTGGCAACAATAGTGGCAGGTAGCCTAGTGGTTAGAGTGTAGAGGAGGTAGGTAGTCTAGTGGTTAGAGTGTAGAGGAGGCAGGTAGCCTAGTGGTTAGAGGAGGCAGGTAGCCTAGTGGTTAGAGTGTAGAGGAGGCAGGTAGTCTAGTGGTTAGAGTGTAGAGGAGGCAGGTAGACTAGTGGTTAGAGGAGGCAGGTAGCCTAGTGGTTAGAGTGTAGAGGAGGCAGGTAGCCTAGTGGTTAGAGTGTAGAGGAGGCAGGTAGTCTAGTGGTTAGAGTGTAGAGGAGGCAGGTAGCCTAGTGGTTAGAGTGTAGAGGTGGCAGGTAGACTAGTGGTTAGAGTGTAGAGGAGGCAGGTAGCCTAGTGGTTAGAGTGTTATGGCCAGTAATCGAAAGGTTGCTAGATTGAATCCCCAGAGCTGACAATCTGTCGTTCTGCCCCTGAACAAGGCAGTTTAACCCACTGTTCCCTGGTAGGCCGTCATTGAAAATAAGAATTTGTTCTTAACTGACTTGTTAAATAGATGAAATACATGTACAATTAAAAACAAGGGCGCATCCAATTTGTTGAGATTGTTTTCCTTCTTCAGGTCCATCCACAAAGAAGCAAAACATTCTTAAATGTGATTTAAATTTGTCAAAACTATTAGAAAGCGTGTACAGAATTTAAAAGATATGTTAATTCTATATTGAGGAAAATTATTGAAAAAAATGTGAACGTTTGTTTTCACGTAGCATAAGCACACAGAAACAGACATTTGTTAGCATTAGCATTCTCATAGAGAATGACTGGCGGCGTTAGCTCGTTAGCTTCGTGGCACAACAGACTGCAAATATCCTGATGTTATCGTCATAAAACACTTCGCCACCGTTTCTGTCTCTTGTCATTGATATTCTGTGTCAAACAACATTGCTATTTCAAGCATTGATCTTTGATTGATAAGGGATACAGACTATAGATAACGACCATTAGATACAGTCTAATATGCTAACTAGCTAACATCGCCAGTCATTCTCTATGAGAATGCTAATGCTAATGAACGTAGGTCTCCAAGCGCTTATACTACGTGACATACATCCGTACAGTTATGAATACTGTTCCCTGTAGGAGGAAACGTGGGTATAGCATGGGCAGTCAACGACCAATCATATTCACCTGAAGAAAACTTAAAAACGCGCTTAAAAACTCCCCATATAATGACTGGAATGAACTACAAAACATCTCTGAAACTGGAAACACTTATCTCCCTCACTAGCTTTAAGCACCATCTGTCAGAGCAGCTCACAGATTACTGCACCTGTACATAGCCCACCTATAATTTAGCCCAAACAACTACCTCTTCCCTACTGTATTTATTTATTTATTTATTTTGCTCCTTTGCACCCCATTATTTTTATTTCTACTTTGCACATTCTTCCATTGCAAAACTACCATTCCAGTGTTTTACTTGCTATATTGTATTTACTTTGCCACCATGGCCTTTTTTTGCCTTTACCTTCCTTCTCACCTCATTTGCTCACATCGTATATAGACTTGTTTACACTGTATTATTGACTGTATGTTTGTTTTACTCCATGTGTAACTCTGTGTTGTTGTATGTGTCGAACTGCTTTGCTTTATCTTGGCCAGGTCGCAATTGTAAATGAGAACTTGTTCTCAACTAGCCTACCTGGTTAAATAAAGGTGTTCTCAACTAGCCTACCTGGTTAAATAAAGGTGTTCTCAACTAGCCTACCTGGTTAAATAAAGGTGTTCTCAACTAGCCTACCTGGTTAAATAAAGGTGTTCTCAACTAGCCTACCTGGTTAAATAAAGGTGTTCTCAACTAGCCTACCTGGTTAAATAAAGGTGTTCTCAACTAGCCTACCTGGTTAAATAAAGGTGTTCTCAACTAGCCTACCTGGTTAAATAAAGGTGTTCTCAACTTGCCTACCTGGTTAAATAAAGGTGTTCTCAACTGGCCTACCTGGTTAAATAAAGGTGTTCTCAACTAACCTACCTGGTTAAATAAAGGTGTTCTCAACTAGCCTACCTGGTTAAATAAAGGTGTTCTCAACTAGCCTACCTGGTTAAATAAAGGTGTTCTCAACTAGCCTACCTGGTTAAATAAAGGTGTTCTCAACTAGCCTACCTGGTTAAATAAAGGTGTTCTCAACTAGCCTACCTGGTTAAATAAAGGTGTTCTCAACTGGCCTACCTGGTTAAATAAAGGTGTTCTCAACTGGCCTACCTGGTTAAATAAAGGTGTTCTCAACTTGCCTACCTGGTTAAATAAAGGTGTTCTCAACTTGCCTACCTGGTTAAATAAAGGTGTTCTCAACTGGCCTACCTGGTTAAATAAAGGTGTTCTCAACTAGCCTACCTGGTTAAATAAAGGTGTTCTCAACTAGCCTACCCGGTTAAATAAAGGTGTTCTCAACTAGCCTACCTGGTTAAATAAAGGTGTTCTCAACTGGCCTACCTGGTTAAATAAAGGTGTTCTCAACTAGCCTACCCGGTTAAATAAAGGTGTTCTCAACTAGCCTACCCGGTTAAATAAAGGTGAAATAAAATAAATACAAATATTATACTGAGAGACGGAAAGGGAACTTTATGATTCTTACCATTTTCCTCAACATAGAATTAACATATCTTTCCAATTCTGTGCACGTTATTCCATAGTTTTGTCAAATTTCATTGATATTTAATTGACTTTTTGCTTGTCTGTGAATGGTCTGAAAGTAGGAAAAACAATGATGTTGGATCTAGGTTGAAGATCAAGGTTGAAAATCTAGCGTTGGATCAGGAACCGGGTCATGTGGACGAGGCATCATAAGGTGAATAGTGTTTTGTCGTTATTTAAAGTTTTCCAACCTACCGGATTCTCTCGTCAGTGTTCTCTTGGTTGTGTTCTGGAACGTTTCTGTCAGTGTTCTCTTGTGTTCTCTGTCAGTGTTCTCTTGGTTGTGTTCTAGAACGTTTCTGTCAGTGTTCTCTTGGTTGTGTTCTAGAACGTTTCTGTCTGTGTTCC
>NW_024608400.1:40000-50000 GCF_018296145.1 Oncorhynchus tshawytscha | reverse complement strand
TCTGGGACCCAGTCAGACTAGCTGTCTGTAATGTCTGGTTCTGTCTGGGACCCAGTCAGACCAGCTGTCTGTAATGTCTGGTTCTGTCTGGACCCCAGTCAGACCAGCTGTCTGTAATGTCTGGTTCTGTCTGGGACCCAGTCAGACTAGCTGTCTGTAATGTCTGGTTCTGTCTGGACCCAGTCAGACCAGCTGTCTGTAATGTCTGGTTCTGTCTGGGACCCAGTCAGACCAGCTGTCTGTAATGTCTGGTTCTGTCTGGGACCCAGTCAGACCAGCTGTCTGTAATGTCTGGTTCTGTCTGGGACCCAGTCAGACTAGCTGTCTGTAATGTCTGGTTCTGTCTGGGACCCAGTCAGACTAGCTGTCTGTAATGTCTGGTTCTGTCTGGGACCCAGTCAGACTAGCTGTCTGTAATGTCTGGTTCTGTCTGGACCCAGTCAGACTAGCTGTCTGTAATGTCTGGTTCTGTCTGGGACCCAGTCAGACCAGATGTCTCCAGTGTGTGTTACCTCTTGGTTTGTCCTCAGTGCTTCCTGGGCGTTGTGGAGCTCAGCTGCATGTTTCCTCATCACCTCTTCTATCGCCTTCTTCACCTGCTCCTTCAATCTCCTCCTTTCCTCGTCCGCCTGCTCCTTCAATCTCCTCCTTTCCTCGTCCGCCTGCTCCTTCAATCTCTTCTTCTCCTGGTTCAGACTCTCTCTCTGCTCCTCCACAAGCTCCGTGTTTCCTTCCATCTGTGTTGTCACTCTTCCTTTCACCTCTTCTATCTCTTTCTGCAGTCTGTCTCTCTCTTCTTCTCCCTCTTTCTGCAGTCTGTCTCTCTCTTCTTCTCTTTCTTTCTGCAGTCTGTCTCTCTCTTCTTCTCCCTCTTTCTGCAGTCTGTCTCTCTCTTCTTCTCTCTCTTTCTGCAGTCTGTCTCTCTCTTCTTCTCTCTTTTCTGCAGTCTGTCTCTCTCTTCTTCTCTCTCTTTCTGCAGTCTGTCTCTCTCTTCCTCCATCTCTTTTTGCATTTGTTCCTTTTCCACTTCTGCGTGTTTCCGTTCTCTCCGGAGCTCCTCTGACTGAGCCCTCACCATCTCAGAACGCAGACTAGCCAGGGCCTCCGCATGCTGGACACACACACACACACACACACATATACACACACACACACACACACAGCACACACACACACACACGAGCACACACACGAGCACACACACACACGAGCACACGGTCAGAATGTTGTCACATTACTGGAATTCATTCAAAGTTGGTCTGAGTGTGTGTGTGTGTGTGTGTGTGTGTGTGTGTGTGTGTGTGTGTGTGTGTGTGTGTGTGTGTGTGTGTGTGTGTGTGTGTGTGTGTGTGTGTGTGTGTGTGTGTGTGTGTGTGTGTGTGTGTGTGTCTACCTGTCTGTAGTCGTTGTTTCTCCCACTGCTCTGCAGCTCCAGCTCTCTGTTCCTGCTCTGCAGTTTGTTCACCTGACCTTTCAACTCCTCCACGTTCACACACACACACCCCTCACACACACCACGACTCAGCAGCTCCTCTGACACACACACACACACACACACACACGGAATGCACAAATACGTTTACATTTTAAACTCCTTTCTTGAATGATTGATACAATTATTGATTGGTTGATTGATTTATCGATTAATGGATTGAGTGATTGGTTGATTGATTGGTGTATTAACTGTTTGAGTGATTGGTTGATTGATTAATTGGTTGATTGATTCATAGATTGTTTTATTAATGTATTTATGTATTAATTGATTAATTGATTGATTTATGAATGTATTTATGTAATCATTGATTCATTAATTGAATAATTGATTAATTGATTGATTAATTCATATATTGTTTTATTAATGTATTTATGTATTAATTGATTAATTGATTGATTGATTGATTGGTTGATTGATTCATAGATTGTTTTATAATGTATTTATGTATTAATTGATTGATTGATTGATTGGTTGATTGATTCATAGATTGTTTTATAATGTATTTATGTATTAATTGATTGATTGGTTCTTAGATAGTTTTATATTTTTGTATTAATTGATTAATTGCTTGATTGGTTGATTGATTACCTGATTTGCTCTGCAGCTCCTCCTCCTGCAGCAGTAGTCTCTCTTTGGCCACGACTAACTCCTCCCATGCCCTCTTAGCCCCACCCTCTGCCCCCGAGACACGCCTCCTCCCCGACTCCAACTCCTCCTCCAGGTCCTAGAGAGAGAGAGATGGTAGGAAGTAGAGGGTGAGTTTCACACAGGGAAACAGGAAGTAGAGGTTGAGGTTCACACAGGGAAACAGGAAGTAGAGGGTGAGCTTCACACAGGGAAACAGGAAGTAGAGGGTGAGGTTAACACAGGGAAACAGGAAGTAGAGGGTGAGGTTAACACAGGGAAATAGGAAGTAGAGGGTGAGGTTAACACAGGGAAACAGGAAGTAGAGGGTGAGCTTCACACAGGGAAACAGGAAGTAGAGGGTGAGGTTCACACAGGGAAACAGGAAGTAGAGGGTGAGCTTCACACAGGGAAACAGGAAGTAGAGGGTGAGGTTAACACAGGGAAACAGGAAGTAGAGGGTGAGGTTCACACAGGGAAACAGGAAGTAGAGGGTGAGGTTCACACAGGGAAACAGGAAGTAGAGGGTGAGGTTCACACAGGGAAACAGGAAGTAGAGGGTGAGGTTCACACAGGGAAACAGGAAGTAGAGGGTGAGGTTGTTGGGGAATAATCAGAATTGGTTGGTAACATAGGTAAGATGTTTTATATTCATCATATATGTGTAAGTTACTTCTCATCAGAATGTTTATTTTTGTATAATACTGTGGCGGAGTTGCAGTATCTGTTCTCTGTCAAGACTAAGTTGCTTGGGCTGGAGAGAGGGAGAGGTCAAGCGTGGATCTCTTGGCTCCACAATGTCTGTGTGCCAGTCAATGGGTCTCTGTGATTTTGTCAAGGAGGGGTGGATTTGATATATGCCTGTTGATATGAGGTTTTGTTTACGTTCTGAGTTTGAGAAAAGAACATAGTTTAGGAGACAAAGCTGAACGATAAATGATGGCCAATGCTGTCTGGCTATGTGTGTCTTTGCTATAAAGGATCTCAGTTTGCAATGTGTAAGGGACTCTCAGAGAATTCATTGATAGACACTGAACTGATCTGAGAGTCACAGGATTGTGATGGAGCTCATATAATTAAAGATGGATTTTTTGATAACTAACTCTGACTTGTGTGTGGTTTGCTCTCGTGATTTGGTAAATAGAGGAAATTTCCACGACAAGGTTCACACAGGGAAACAGGAAGTAGCAGGGCTAGAAGGATGGATACACAGGAAACTATGTGACAGAGTCACTGGCTATATAAAGACTAGGATTCTCTCTATTAGGGTTAGGGGTTAGGTTTAGAGTTAGGGTTAGGGGTTAGATTTAGGGCTAGGGTTAGGTTTCGAGTTAGGGGTTAGGTTTATGTTTTGTTTTTGGGTTTGGGGTTAGGGTTAGGATTACGGGTCAGGGAAAAATATTTTGAATGGGAATAAATGTTTTTGTTCCCCAAAATGATAGTAAAACCACAGTGTGAGTACCTGTATTCTGTCCTGTTAGGGTGAGTACCTGTATTCTGTCCTGTTAGGGTGAGTACTTGTATTCTGTCCTGTTATGGTGAGTACCTGTATTCTGTCCTGTTGGGGTGAGTACCTGTATTCTGTCCTGTTAGGGTGAGTACCTGTATTCTGTCCTGTTGGGGTACCTGTATTCTGTACCTGTATTCTGTCCTGTTAGGGTGAGTGTATTCTGTCCTGTTAGTACCTGTATTCTGTCCTGTTAGGGTGAGTACCTGTATTCTGTCCTGTTAGGGTGAGTACCTGTATTCTGTCCTGTTAGGGTGAGTACCTGTATTCTGTCCTGTTAGGGTGAGTACCTGTATTCTGTCCTGTTAGGGTGAGTACCTGTTATTCCTGTCCTGTTAGGGTGAGTACCTGTATTCTGTCCTGTTAGGGTGAGTACCTGTATTCTGTCCTGTTAGGGTGAGTACCTGTATTCTGTCCTGTTAGGGTGAGTACCTGTATTCTGTCCTGTTAGGGTGAGTACCTGTATTCTGTCCTGTTAGGGTGAGTACCTGTATTCTGTCCTGTTAGGGTGAGTACCTGTATTCTGTCCTGTTAGGGTGAGTACCTGTATTCTGTCCTGTTAGGGTGAGTACCTGTATTCTGTCCTGTTAGGGTGAGTACCTGTATTCTGAGTACCTGTATTCTGTCCTGTTAGGGTGAGTACCTGTATTCTGTCCTGTTAGGGTGAGTACCTGTATTCTGTCCTGTTAGGGTGAGTACCTGTATTCTGTCCTGTTAGGGTGAGTACCTGTATTCTGTCCTGTTAGGGTGAGTACCTGTATTCTGTCCTGTTAGGGTGAGTACCTGTATTCTGTCCTGTTAGGGTGAGTACCTGTATTCTGTCCTGTTAGGGTGAGTACCTGTATTCTGTCCTGTTAGGGTGAGTACCTGTATTCTGTCCTGTTAGGGTGAGTACCTGTATTCTGTCCTGTTAGGGTGAGTACCTGTATTCTGTCCTGTTAGGGTGAGTACCTGTATTCTGTCCTGTTAGGGTGAGTACCTGTATTCTGTCCTGTTAGGGTGAGTACCTGTATTCTGTCCTGTTAGGGTGAGTACCTGTATTCTGTCCTGTTAGGGTGAGTACCTGTATTCTGTCCTGTTAGGGTGAGTACCTGTATTCTGTCCTGTTAGGTGAGTACCTGTATTCTGTCCTGTTAGGGTGAGTACCTGTATTCTGTCCTGTTAGGGTGAGTACCTGTATTCTGTCCTGTTAGGGTGAGTACCTGTATTCTGTCCTGTTAGGGTGAGTACCTGTATTCTGTCCTGTTAGGGTGAGTACCTGTATTCTGTCCTGTTAGGGTGAGTACCTGTATTCTGTCCTGTTAGGGTGAGTTATTCTGTCCTGTTAGGGTGAGTACCTGTATTCTGTCCTGTTAGAGTACCTGTATTCTGTCCTGTTAGGGTGAGTACCTGTATTCTGCCCTGTTAGGGTGAGTACCTGTATTCTGTCCTGTTAGGGTGAGTACCTGTATTCTGTCCTGTTAGGGTGAGTACCTGTATTCTGTCCTGTTAGGGTGAGTACCTGTATTCTGTCCTGTTAGGGTGAGTACCTGTATTCTGTCCTGTTAGGGTGATTCTGTCCTGTTAGGGTGAGTACCTGTATTCTGTCCTGTTAGGGTGAGTACCTGTATTCTGTCCTGTTAGGGTGAGTACCTGTATTCTGTCCTGTTAGGGTGAGTACCTGTATTCTGTCCTGTTAGGGTGAGTACCTGTATTCTGTCCTGTTAGGGTGAGTACCTGTATTCTGTCCTGTTAGGGTGAGTACCTGTATTCTGTCCTGTTAGGGTGAGTACCTGTATTCTGTCCTGTTAGGGTGAGTACCTGTATTCTGTCCTGTTAGGTGAGTACCTGTCCTGTTAGGGTGAGTACCTGTATTCTGTCCTGTTAGGGTGAGTACCTGTATTCTGTCCTGTTAGGGTGAGTACCTGTATTCTGTCCTGTTAGGGTGAGTACCTGTATTCTGTCCTGTTAGGGTGAGTACCTGTATTCTGTCCTGTTAGGGTGAGTACCTGTATTCTGTCCTGTTAGGGTGAGTACCTGTATTCTGTCCTGTTAGGGTGACCTGTATTCTGTCCTGTTAGGTGAGTACCTTCTGTCCTGTTAGGGTGAGTACCTGTATTCTGTCCTGTTAGGGTGAGTACCTGTATTCTGTCCTGTTAGGGTGAGTACCTGTATTCTGTCCTGTTAGGGTGAGTACCTGTATTCTGTCCTGTTAGGGTGAGTACCTGTATTCTGTCCTGTTAGGGTGAGTACCTGTATTCTGTCCTGTTAGGGTGAGTACCTGTATTCTGTCCTGTTAGGGTGAGTACCTGTATTCTGTCCTGTTAGGGTGAGTACCTGTATTCTGTCCTGTTAGGGTGAGTACCTGTATTCTGTCCTGTTAGGGTGAGTACCTGTATTCTGTCCTGTTAGGGGTGAGTACCTGTATTCTGTCCTGTTAGGGTGATTCTGTACCCTGTATTCTGTCCTGTTAGGGTGAGTACCTGTTTCTGTCCTGTTAGGGTGAGTACCTGTATTCTGTCCTGTTAGGGTGAGTACCTGTTTCTGTCCTGTTAGGTGAGTACCTGTATTCTGTCCTGTTAGGGTGAGTACCTGTATTCTGTCCTGTTAGGGTGAGTACCTGTATTCTGTCCTGTTAGGGTGAGTACCTGTATTCTGTCCTGTTAGGGTGAGTACCTGTATTCTGTCCTGTTAGGGTGAGTACCTGTATTCTGTCCTGTTAGGGTGAGTACCTGTATTCTGTCCTGTTAGGTGAGTACCTGTATTCTGTCCTGTTAGGGTGAGTACCTGTATTCTGTCCTGTTAGGGTGAGTACCTGTATTCTGTCCTGTTAGGGTGAGTACCTGTATTCTGTCCTGTTAGGGTGAGTACCTGTATTCTGTCCTGTTAGGGTGAGTACCTGTATTCTGTCCTGTTAGGGTGAGTACCTGTATTCTGTCCTGTTAGGTGAGTGCCTGTATTCTGTCCTGTTAGGGAGTACCTGTATTCTGTCCTGTTAGGTGAGTACCTGTATTCTGTCCTGTTAGGGTGAGTACTGTCCTGTATTCTGTATTCTGTCCTGTTAGGGTGAGTACCTGTATTCTGTCCTGTTAGGTGAGTACCTGTATTCTGTCCTGTTAGGGTGAGTACCTGTATTCTGTCCTGTTAGGGTGAGTACCTGTATTCTGTCCTGTTAGGGTGAGTACCCTGTATTCTGTCCTGTTAGGGTGAGTACCTGTATTCTGTCCTGTTAGGGTGAGTACCTGTATTCTGTCCTGTTAGGGTGAGTACCTGTATTCTGTCCTGTTAGGTGAGTACCTGTATTCTGTCCTGTTAGGGTGAGTACCTGTATTCTGTCCTGTTAGGGTCCTGTTTCTGTCCTGTTAGGGTGAGTACCTGTATTCTGTCCTGTTAGGTGAGTACCTGTATTCTGTCCTGTTAGGGTGAGTACCTGTATTCTGTCCTGTTAGGGTGAGTACCTGTATTCTGTCCTGTTAGGGTGAGTACCTGTATTCTGTCCTGTTAGGGTGAGTACCTGTATTCTGTCCTGTTAGGGTGAGTACCTGTATTCTGTCCTGTTAGGGTGAGTACCTGTATTCTGTCCTGTTAGGGTGAGTACCTGTATTCTGTCCTGTTAGGGTGAGTACCTGTATTCTGTCCTGTTAGGGTGAGTACCTGTATTCTGTCCTGTTAGGGTGATTCTGTCCTGTTAGGGTACCTGTATTCTGTCCTGTTAGGGTGAGTACCTGTATTCTGTCCTGTTAGGGTGAGTACTTGTATTCTGTGAGGTGAGTACCTGTATTCTGTCCTGTTAGGGTGAGTACCTGTATTCTGTCCTGTTAGGGTGAGTACCTGTATTCTGTCCTGTTATGGTGAGTACCTGTATTCTGTCCTGTTAGGGTGAGTACCTGTATTCTGTCCTGTTAGGGTGAGTGAGTACCTGTATTCTGTCCTGTTAGGGTGAGTACCTGTATTCTGTCCTGTTAGGGTGAGTACCTGTATTCTGTCCTGTTAGGGTGAGTACCTGTATTCTGTCCTGTTAGGGTGAGTACCTGTATTCTGTCCTGTTAGGGTGAGTACCTGTATTCTGTCCTGTTAGGTGAGTACCTGTATTCTGTCCTGTTAGGGTGAGTACCTGTATTCTGTCCTGTTAGGGTGAGTACCTGTATTCTGTCCTGTTAGGGTGAGTACCTGTATTCTGTCCTGTTAGGGTGAGTACCTGTATTCTGTCCTGTTAGGTGAGTACCTGTATTCTGTCCTGTTAGGGTGAGTACCTGTATTCTGTCCTGTTAGGGTGAGTACCTGTATTCTGTCCTGTTAGGGTGAGTACCTGTATTCTGTCCTGTTAGGGTGAGTACCTGTATTCTGTCCTGTTAGGGTGAGTACCTGTATTCTGTCCTGTTAGGGTGAGTACCTGTATTCTGTCCTGTTAGGGTGAGTACCTGTATTCTGTCCTGTTAGGGTGAGTACCTGTATTCTGTCCTGTTAGGGTGAGTACCTGTATTCTGTCCTGTTAGGTGAGTACCTGTATTCTGTCCTGTTAGGTGAGTACCTGTATTCTGTCCTGTTAGGGTGAGTACCTGTATTCTGTCCTGTTATGGTGAGTACCTGTATTCTGTCCTGTTAGGGTGAGTACCTGTATTCTGTCCTGTTAGGGGTGAGTACCTGTATTCTGTCCTGTTGGGGTGAGTACCTGTATTCTGTCCTGTTAGGTGAGTACCTGTATTCTGTCCTGTTAGGGTGAGTACCTGTATTCTGTCCTGTTAGGTGAGTCCTGTTACCTGTATTCTGTCCTGTTAGGTGAGTACCTGTATTCTGTCCTGTTAGGGTGAGTAGGTTAGGTGAGTACCTGTATTCTGTCCTGTTAGGGTGAGTACCTGTATTCTGTCCTGTTAGGTGAGTACCTGTATTCTGTCCTGTTAGGTGAGTACCTGTATTCTGTCCTGTTAGGGTGAGTACCTGTATTCTGTCCTGTTATGGTGAGTACCTGTATTCTGTCCTGTTAGGGTGAGTACCTGTATTCTGTCCTGTTAGGGTGAGTACCTGTATTCTGTCCTGTTAGGGTGAGTACCTGTATTCTGTCCTGTTAGGGTGAGTACCTGTATTCTGTCCTGTAGTTTGGCAGCGTGTCTCTTGGTCTCGTTGAGTCGCTGCAGACTGCCCTCCATCTCTCCCTCCGCCTTCCTCACTCTCTCTCTCAGTACTGTACTCATCCCTCTCTTCTCCTCCTCCTCCTCTCTCCTCCCACTGCCGTCTCTCCTCCCTGCGCGCCTCCTCCATGCTCCTCTTCAACTCCTCCTTCTCCTCTGTCACCTCCTTCATCCTCGTCCCCCTCTCCCACTTCTCCCTCTCCTCTCTCACTGCTCTCTCCCTCTCCCACTTCTCCCTCTCCCCTCTTTCTCTACTCTCTCCCTCTCCCACTTCTCCCTCTCCTCTCTCACTGCTCTCTCCCTCTCTTCCTCTGCTCGCTCCTTCCCTTTCCTCAGAGTCTTCACCTCCTCCGAGAGGAGTCGCATTCTCTCCATCTCCTCCTCCTTCCCTTTCCCTCGCTCCTCTTCTCCTTTCCTCCGTAGTTCATCACATTGAACCTCCAGGCACTGCGCAGCCTCCCCAGCCGTCTCCAGCTCTCTCCCCAGTCGGAGACTCTCGTCGTGGGCCGTGTTGAGTTGGGCCTGGGTCTCCTGTCTCTCCAGCCCCAGAGCCTGGAGCTTTTCCTCATAGTCCCTCCTTAGCTCTGCCTCTACCCCACGATCCCTCTCCTCTGCCTGGACACGGTAGCTCTCAAACTCTACCTGAACCTGGAGGTGTAGAGACACACAGAGTTAATTAACCTGTGGTGATCCACACTGGAACAGACTGGGTAACAGACGGACATGTTGGACGGACAGACGGGGTACCTGAGCTAGAGTTTCCTGCAGCTCTGAGAGGCGTGTCCTAAGCACTACCGACTCCTCCCCCTCGGTACACGTCCCCGTGGTAACCCGCCTCAGCTCTTCCTGGTGGGCGTGGCTGACGGCCTGAAGGGCCGCCTCCTGCTCTTCGTTCTTAGTGTTCAGAGAATAGATCACCTGACGTTTTCATTAAAAGAGGGGAGGACGGAGGTGAGACGAGAGGAAAGAGAGTCATATTCAGGTTGATATCTATCGATATGTATTATTATTACAATCAGTAGCCATGTTTTAAATCACAGATTACTAGAGGTCATTCAGGATGTATATAGTATATATTTTTTTACCTTTATTTAACCAGGCAAGTCAGTTAAGAACAAATTCTTATTTTCAATGACGGCCTAGGAACAGTGGGTTAACTGGTCTAGGAACAGTGGGTTAACTGGTCTAGGAACAGTGGGTTAACTGGTCTAGGAACAGTGGGTTAACTGGTCTAGGAACAGTGGGTTAACTGGTCTAGGAACAGTG
>NW_024608400.1:30000-35000 GCF_018296145.1 Oncorhynchus tshawytscha | reverse complement strand
AGGAGTATTTGCAGGTGAACTCCCTGCCTATTCCAGTGATAAGTCTGTTTAATAAGTCCATATTTATTATTCTAGACCTATTCACTAGGACCAGTATAGCCTCTATCAACGTTTTAATTCGAAAGGGATTCTATCCTATATCACATTCTATCCTATATCACATTCTATCCTATATCACATTCTATCCTATATCACATTCTATCCTATATCACATTCTATCCTATATCACATTCTATCCTATATCACATTCTATCCTGTATCACATTCTATCCTATATCACATTCTATCCTATATCACATTCTATCCTATATCACATTCTATCCTAGATCACATTCTATCCTATATCACATTCTACCCTGTATCACATTCCTCCTAGATCACATTCTATCCTGTATCACATTCTATCCTGTATCACATTCTATCCTATATCACATTCTATCCTGTATCACATTCTATCCTAGATCACATTCTATCTAGATCACATTCTATCCTGTATCACATTCTATCCTATATCACATTCTATCCTAGATCACATTCTATCCTGTATCACATTCTATCCTAGATCACATTCTATCCTGTATCACATTCTATCCTAGATCACATTCTATCCTGAATCACATTCTATCCTAGATCACATTCTATCCTAGATCACATTCTATCCTAGATCACATTCTATCCTTAGATCACATTCTATCCTGAATCACATTCTATCCTATATCACATTCTATCCTAGATCTAGCCCTGCAGGAGGTCAATGCACAGCGGGTTAATATCCCAGATACAGCCCTGCAGGAGGTCAATGCACAGCGGGTTAATATCCCAGATACAGCCCTGCAGGAGGTCAATGCACAGCGGGTTATCATCCCAGATACAGCCCTGTTGGAGGTCAATGCACAGCGGGTTAATATCCCAGATAAAGCCCTGTTGGAGGTCAATGCACAGCGGGTTAATATCCCAGATAAAGCCCTGTTGGAGGTCAATGCACAGCGGGTTAATATCCCAGATCTAGCCCTGCAGGAGGTCAATGCACAGCGGGTTAATATCCCAGATAAAGCCCTGTAGGAGGTCAATGCACAGCGGGTTAATATCCTATATCTAGCCCTGCAGGAGGTCAATGCACAGCGGGTTAACATCCCAGATCTAGCCCTGCAGGAGGTCAATGCACAGCGGGTTAACATCCCAGATCTAGCCCTGCAGGAGGTCAATGCACAGCGGGTTAATATCCCAGATCTAGCCCTGCAGGAGGTCAATGCACAGCGGGTTAACATCCCAGATCTAGCCCTGCAGGAGGTCAATGCACAGTGGGTTAACATCCCAGATACAGCCCTACATACAGATGTAGGACTCTTAATTTGATCACTATTTTGTTGCTGAGAATCTTCCTGCGCCGCAGGAAATACAAATAGTAGTATATTCAAGGTTCTGAAGTTTGTAATTTTCATGTTCATCAACTAAACATGTCCATTAGTTATATATATATCCACATTTAATTCACATTTCCTGCATGATTATTTTCCTGTTATAGCAAACTGCCTCAAATCTGTAGGACCCCCATGCGCGGCAGGTTATTAATATCCTAGGCTGGCCTAAATGCATTTTTTTTTTTTTTGTTATTAACCTTTATTTAACTAGGCACCTCAGTTAAGATCAAATGTTTATTTACAATGACAGGCCTGACGACGCTGGGCCAAATGTGCGCCTATGGGACTCCCAATTACGGGCCGGTGGTGATACAGCCTGGATTCGAACCAGGGTCTGTAGTGACTCCTCTAGCACTGAGATGCAGTGCCTTTCGACCTCTGTGATACAGCCTGGATTTGTACCAGGGTCTGTAGTGACTCCTCTAGCACTGAGACGCAGTGCCTTTAGACCTCTGTGATACAGCCTGGATTCGAACCAGGGTCTGTAGTGACGCCTCTAGCACTGAGATGCAGTGCCTTTCGACCTCTGTGATACAGCCTGGATTTGAACCAGGGTCTGTAGTGACGCCTCTAGCACTGAGATGCAGTGCCTTTAGACCTCTGTGATACAGCCTGGATTCGAACCAGGGTCTGTAGTGACTCCTCTAGCACTGAGATGCAGTGCCTTTAGACCTCTGTGATACAGCCTGGATTCGAACCAGGCTCTGTAGTTTAGACCTCTGTGATACAGCCTGGATTCGAACCAGGCTCTGTAGTTTAGACCTCTGTTATACAGCCTGGATTCGAACCAGGCTCTGTAGTTTAGACCTCTGTGATACAGCCTGGATTCGAACCAGGCTCTGTAGTTTAGACCTCTGTGATACAGCCTGGATTCGAACCAGGGTCTGTAGTGATACAAGCTGCTGTATAGCCATTACCATTCTATCACTCCATACATCCTGGAGTTCCTGCTGCTGACCTCAATAACAGGAGTACAGCGGTTTGGTGAGCAGAGACAGAGTGGAGCCTCCTGCCCTTCCCACGGGTGCGTTCTGTTCTGACCTCCATTCCTTACCGTACAGCTGCCAGCGCGCCAACAGCTGCGGCCTTCACAGCCCGGGAAACAACAGACAGGCAGACAGACGGCCTGGCATGCAGATAGAGACACTCTGAAAGAATTCAGACCCCTTGACTTTTATCCACATTTTGTAACTTTACAGCCTTTATTCTAAAATGGATTACATGTTTTTTTTAAAAATCCCCCTCATCAATCTTCACACAATATCCCATAATGACAAAACAAAAACAGTTTGTTATAAACTTTAGCAAGTCTTTAAAATAAATTACACAAAATAGAAAAATAAGTACATTTCACATTTCAGAAAATATTTTATTTATGGCAGTCTCAGCTCATGTCATGCAGGCAGATAAATGCCCATTGTGAGGGGCAGGGCGATGGAGGCCCAGGCGGATAAATGTCCATTGTGAGGGGCAGGGTGATGGAGGCCCAGGCGGATAAATGTCCATTGTGAGGGGCAGGGCGATGGAGGCCCAGGCGTATAAATGTCCATTGTGAGGCCAGGGCGATGGAGGCCCAGGCGGATAAATGTCCATTGTGAGGGGCAGGGCGATGGAGGCCCAGGCGGATAAATGTCCATTGTGAGGGCAGGGCGATGGAGGCCCAGGCGGATAAATGTCCATTGTGAGGGGCAGGGCGATGGAGGCCCAGGCGGATAAATGTCCATTGTGAGGGCAGGGCGATGGAGGCCCAGGCGGATAACTGTCCATTGGCGGCGAGGGCAGGGAAGATAAATGTCCATTGTGGGGTGAAGGGGGTTATATTTGCAATTCTCTGAGGGCCTAGAGAACCCGCTATAGTGCTTTCAGGGCGTCATGCACCCCAAAATCGGAAGAGGCACAAAGTATTAGGTGTGGATGGCTGGGGGTGGCCTTGAGCGGGGATGAACCCCCATACATAAGTTGAAGAATTTAGCATTTTTCAAACAACTGAGGGATGGGGGCATGGTCTAGGATCTGTTTGTTTATTCGGGTGTTGTTGTTTACCAAAGTAGTGGGAAGGGTGTGGTGGGTTTGTTGGGGATAGTGGTGTGTATTTAGGGTTAGATGGTGGTGCAATTATTTATTTTCCCATTTTGTTGTAAAAAAAATATATATATATATATTATTCACTCCATGTGTAACTCCGACTCCATGTGAAAGATCGGTAAGCCACATGATGAGGGAGAGGGAAAAAATATTTTTTTTACAAGGAGCTGGGTAGAGCCTTTTTTTTTTACTTTCTATTGTGTTATTGACTGTATGTTTGTTTATTCCATGTGTAACTCTGTGTTGTTGTTTACTCCATGTGTAACTCTGTGTTGTTGTTTACTCCATGTGTCACTCTGTGTTGTTGTTTACTCCATGTGTAACTCTGTGTTGTTGTTTATTCCATGTGTAACTCTGTGTTGTTGTTTACTCCATGTGTAACTCTGTGTTGTTGTTTACTCCATGTGTAACTCTGTGTTGTTGTTTGTGTCACACTGCTTTGCTTTATCTTGGTCTGGGTCGTCAACTGGCCGACCGGGTTAAATTAAGGTGAAATAAAATAAAAAAAAAAAAGAAGCGGAATGACGTAGTCAACACAAATCTCGTCGCCTCTCGCGAGACTGGCAGTTACATTTGAAAACAGGCGGCAGACGCAGAAACGACTCGAGCTGTCAATAGCAAGTAAGAAACAAACGGAAATCGCAATTTATTATTGATCTGTTATTTATTTACGAAAAAACTATATTGGCAATATTAATGCTTTTGTGAAACATATCATTCCCCGGTTTCCAACCTCTTTGGTACGTCTTGAGACGATGTTTTTCCTGTCCGCAGGGCGCTTGAGGAGTGGCGAGAAACGTTAGCCGGTTAGCTTCGTTAGCCAGCTATTTATTTATTTAGCTTTTAAAACAAGTTAATTAATTGATAATAGAGGACTTTATGTGAGAACTATTCTAGCCGAAGAGCACGGGTGAGATATTCGTCTGGAAAAGTGAAATGGTGTCATTTTTAAAGAAAGTTTCGCTAATTAAAACTAGAGTTAGATAGCCAACGTCGTTAATACTGTAGCTGCTACGAGGTTGGCTATGGTAACTAAACAGCGTTACTAGGTAACTAAATAGCGTTACTAGGTAACTAAACAGCGTTACTAGGTAACTAAACAGCGTTACTAGGTAACTAAACAGCGTTACTAGGTAACTAAACAGCGTTACTAGGTAACTAAACAGCGTTACTAGGTAGCTAAATAGCGTTACTAGGTAACTAAACAGCGTTACTAGGTAACTAAACAGCGTTACTAGGTAGCTAAATAGCGTTACTAGGTAGCTAAATAGCGTTACTAGGTAGCTAAATAGCGTTACTAGGTAACTAAACAGCGTTACTAGGTAACTAAACAGCGTTACTAGGTAGCTAAATAGCGTTACTAGGTAACTAAACAGCGTTACTAGGTAGCTAAATAGCGTTACTAGGTAACTAAACAGCGTTACTAGGTAGCTAAATAGCGTTACTAGGTAACTAAACAGCGTTACTGGGTAGCTAAATAACGTTACTAGGTAG
>NW_024608400.1:12500-25000 GCF_018296145.1 Oncorhynchus tshawytscha | reverse complement strand
AACCCAGTTTAAACACACACTAAACTGGCCTGACAGACCTGAACCCAGTTTAAACACACACTAAACTGGCCCGACAGACCTGAACCCAGTTTAAACACACACTAAACTGGCCTGACAGACCTGAACCCAGTTTAAACACACACTAAACTGGCCTGACAGACCTGAACCCAGTTTAAACACACACTAAACTGGCCCGACAGACCTGAACCCAGTTTAAACACACACTAAACTGGCCTGACAGACCTGAACCCAGTTTAAACACACACTAAACTGGCCTGACAGACCTGAACCCAGTTTAAACACACACTAAACTGGCCTGACAGACCTGAACCCAGTTTAAACACACACTAAACTGGCCCGACAGACCTGAACCCAGTTTAAACACACACTAAACTGGCCTGACAGACCTGAACCCAGTTTAAACACACACTAAACTGGCCTTACAGACCTGAACCCAGTTTAAACACACACTAAACTGGCCTGACAGACCTGAACCCAGTTTAAATGTAAAGTTGTTAATGACTGTGTGTGTTTCAGGTCCTGTCAGACAAGGTCCACATCAGAGCTCTGAGTATCGCCCAGAGAGTCAGTCTGCTGCAGCAGGGTCTCCACGATGCCGCAGGTACACACACACACACACACTTGACAAGCCCGTAGAATAGGTCATCTGTTTACCTCGTCGGCTAGTTGATCTGTTTACCTCGTCGGCTAGCTGATCTGTTTACCTCGTCGGCTAGGTCATCTGTTTACCTCGTCGGCTAGTTGATCTGTTTACCTCGTCGGCTAGGTCATCTGTTTACATCGTCGGCTAGTTGATCTGTTTACCTCGTCGGCTAGTTGATCTGTTTACATCGTCGGCTAGGTCATCTGTTTACCTCGTCGGCTAGGTCATCTGTTTACCTCGTCGGCTAGTTGATCTGTTTACCTCGTCGGCTAGGTCATCTGTTTACCTCGTCGGCTAGGTCATCTGTTTACCTCGTCGGCTAGTTGATCTGTTTACCTCGTCGGCTAGGTCATCTGTTTACCTCGTCGGCTAGTTGATCTGTTTACATCGTCGGCTAGTTGATCTGTTTACATCGTCGGCTAGGTCATCTGTTTACCTCGTCGGCTAGGTCATCTGTTTACCTCGTCGGCTAGGTCATCTGTTTACCTCGTCGGCTAGTTGATCTGTTTACCTTGTCGGCTAGGTCATCTGTTTACCTCGTCGGCTAGTTGGTCTGTTTACCTCGTCGGCTAGTTGATCCGTTTACCTCGTCGGCTTGTTGGTCCGTTTACCTCGTCGGCTAGTTGATCTGTTTACCTCGTCGGCTAGTTGATCTGTTTACCTCGTTGGCTAGGTCATCTGTTTACCTCGTCGGCTAGTTGATCTGTTTACCTCGTCGGCTAGTTGGTCCGTTTACCTCGTCGGCTTGTTGGTCCGTTTACCTCGTCGGCTTGTTGGTCTGTTTACCTCGTCGGCTTGTTGGTCCGTTTACCTCGTCGGCTTGTTGGTCCGTTTACCTCGTCGGCTTGTTGGTCTGTTTACCTCGTCGGCTTGTACAGTACCTCTTAATGACATCACAATACCTCTTAATGACAATGCAAAAACAGGTTTAGACATTTCTTTACATTTATATAAAAATGAAATACCTTACTTGCATAAATATTCAGACCCTTTGCTATGAGACTTGAAATTAATCTCAGGTACTTCCTGTTTCCATTGATCATCCTTGAGGTGTTTCTTCAACTTGATTGGAGTCCACCTGTGTTAAATTCAATTGATTGGACATGATTTGGAAAGGCACACACCTGTCTATATAAGGTTCCACAGTTGACAGTGCATGTCAGAGCAAACAACCAAGCCATGAGGTCGAAGGAATTGTCCATAGAGCTCCGAGACAGGATTGTGTCGAGGCACAGATCTGGGGAAGGGTACCAAAACATTTCTGCAGCATTGAAGGTCCCCAAGAACACAGTGGCCTTCATCATTTCTTAAATGGAAGAAGTTTGGAACCACCAAGACTCTTCCTTGAGCTGGCTGCCTGGACAAACTGAGAAATCGTGGGAAAAGGGCCTTGGTCAGGGAGGTGACCAAGAACCCGATGGTCACTCTGACAGAGCTCCAGAGTTCCTCTGTAGAGATGGGAGAACCTTCCAGAAGGACAACCATCTCTGCAGCACTCCAGGCCTTTATGGTAGAGTGGCCAGATGGAAGCCACTCCTCAGCAAAAGGCACATGACAGCCCGCTTGGAGTTTGCCAAAAGACACCCGAAGGACTCTCAGACCATGAGAAATAAGATTCTCCTGTCTGATGAAACCAAGATTGAACTCTTTGACCTGAATGCCAAGCGTCAAGTCTGGAGGAAACCTGGCACCGTCCCTACGGTGAAGCATGGTGGTGGCAGCATTGTGCTGTGGGGTTGTTTTTCAGGGGCAGGGACTGGGAGACTAGTCAGGATCGAGGCAAAGATGAACAGAAGCGCTCAGGATCTCAGACTAGGGTGAAGGTTCACCTTCCAACAGGACCCTAAGCACACAGCCAAGACAATGCAGGAGTGGCTTCGGGACAAGTCTCTGAATGTCCTTGAATGGCCCAGCCACTTAAAAATAAAAAATAAAACAAACATTTAGGGGAGGAACCCCCCCCACACACTATACATTTTCCGGTGTGTGTCTATAACTCTGTCTGTGTTGTAGAATCGGTGAGGGAGGTGGTGCAGGTCCGTCTCCTCCCAGCCTGGCTGAATCTTCTCCAGGGTGATGTGTTGGAGCTGTTACACAAACTGGATGTAGAGAACTGCTCTCAGACCGCCCTGGACACACTGACCGCTCTGTTCACACACACACCTCAGGACCAGCTGCTCCACCACCGCCTTCAGCTGGACGACAGGTACACACACACACACCGCCCTGGACACACTGACCGCTCTGTTCACACACACACCTCAGGACCAGCTGCTCCACCACCGCCTTCAGCTGGACGACAGGTACACACACACACACACACACCGCCCTGCTCACTCACTCGCACATATACTGACCCCCGTTGCTCACACACACGCTGTCTGGCTGGCCGACCGACTGGCCGTCTGTCTGGCTGGCTGGCTGACTGGCTGTCTGACCGGCTGGCTGGCTGTCTGACCGACTGGCTGACCGACTGGCCGTCTGGCTGACTCTCTCACACACTGACTGTGTCTCTCTGTAGGATGCTGGTCCCGGCTGGGTCTCTGTCCTGTGAGAGCGTGTTGTACTGGAGAGCTCTGTGTGAGTTCGTTAAGACTAAAGGGGATGAAGGAGAGGAGATGTTGGAGAAGCTGCTGCCCGAGGCTGCTACCTTCGCTGAATACCTCTACGGGTAAGACCCCCACTACACCCCATACATCACCCTGACTACTGGTAAGACCACCACTACACCCCATACATCACCCTGACTACGGGTAAGACCACCACTACATCACCCTGACTACGGGTAAGACCCCCACTACATCACCCTGACTACGGGTAAGACCCCCACTACACCCCATACATCACCCTGACTATGGGTAAGACCACCACTACATCACCCTGACTACGGGTAAGACCCCCACTACACGCCCTGACTACGGGTAAGACCACCACTACATCACCCTGACTACGGGTAAGACCACCACTACATCACCCTGACTACGGGTAAGACCACCACTACATCACCCTGACTATGGGTAAGACCCCACTACATCACCCTGACTTCGGGTAAGACCACCACTACATCACCCTGACTTCGGGTAAGACCACCACTACATCACCCTGACTATGGGTAAGACCCCACTACATCACCCTGACTTCGGGTAAGACCACCACTACATCACCCTGACTACGGGTAAGACCACCACTACATCACCCTGACTACTGGTAAGACCACCACTACATCACCCTGACTACGGGTAAGACCACCACTACATCACCCTGACTACGGGTAAGACCACCACTACATCACCCTGGCTACGGGTAAGACCCCACTACACCCCATACATCACCCTGACTACGGGTAAGACCCCCACTACATCGCCCTGACTACGGGTAAGACCACCACTACATCACCCTGACTACGGGTAGGACCACCACTACATCCCATACATGACCCTGACTACGGGTAAGACCCCACTACATCACCCTGACTATGGGTAAGACCCCACTACATCACCCTGACTTCGGGTAAGACCACCACTACATCACCCTGACTACGGGTAAGACCACCACTACATCACCCTGACTACGGGTAAGACCACCACTACATCACCCTGACTACGGGTAAGACCACCACTACATCACCCTGACTACGGGTAAGACCACCACTACATCACCCTGACTACTGGTAAGACCACCACTACATCACCCTGACTACGGGTAAGACCACCACTACATCACCCTGACTACGGGTAAGACCACCACTACATCACCCTGACTACTGGTAAGACCACCACTACATCACCCTGACTACGGGTAAGACCACCACTACATCACCCTGACTACGGGTAAGACCACCACTACATCACCCTGACTACGGGTAAGACCCCACTACACCCCATACATCACCCTGACTACGGGTAAGACCCCCACTACATCGCCCTGACTACGGGTAAGACCACCACTACATCACCCTGACTACGGGTAGGACCACCACTACATCCCATACATCACCCTGACTACGGGTAAGACCCCACTACATCACCCTGACTACGGGTAAGACCCCCACTACATCACCCTGACTTCGGGTAAGACCACCACTACATCACCCTGACTACGGGTAAGACCACCACTACATCACCCTGACTACGGGTAAGACCACCACTACATCACCCTGACTACGGGTAAGACCACCACTACATCACCCTGACTACGGGTAAGACCACCACTACATCACCCTGACTACGGGTAAGACCACCACTACATCACCCTGACTACTGGTAAGACCACCACTACATCACCCTGACTACGGGTAAGACCACCACTACATCACCCTGACTACGGGTAAGACCACCACTACATCACCCTGACTACGGGTAAGACCACCACTACATCACCCTGACTACTGGTAAGACCACCACTACATCACCCTGACTACGGGTAAGACCACCACTACATCACCCTGACTACGGGTAAGACCACCACTACATCACCCTGACTACGGGTAAGACCCCCACTACACCCCATACATCACCCTGACTACGGGTAAGACCCCCACTACATCGCCCTGACTACGGGTAAGACCACCACTACATCACCCTGACTACGGGTAGGACCACCACTACATCCCATACATCACCCTGCCTACGGGTAAGACCCCACTACATCACCCTGACTACGGGTAAGACCCCCACTACATCACCCTGACTACGGGTAAGACCCCCACTACATCACCCTGACTACGGGTAAGACCCCCACTACATCACCCTGACTACGGGTAAGACCACCACTACATCACCCTGACTACGGGTAAGACCACCACTACATCCCATACATCACCCTGACTACGGGTAAGACCACCACTACATCACCCTGACTATGGGTAAGACCACCACTACATCACCCTGACTATGGGTAAGACCCCACTACATCACCCTGACTACGGGTAAGACCCCACTACACCCCATACATCACCCTGGCTACGGGTAAGACCCCATTACATCACCCTGACTACGGGTAAGACCCCACTACATCACCCTGACTACGGGTAAGACCCCCACTACATCACCCTGACTACGGGTAAGACCCCCACTACATCACCCTGACTACGGGTAAGACCACCACTACATCACCCGGACTACGGGTAAGACCCCACTACATCACCCTGACTACGGGTAAGACCCCCACTACATCACCCTGACTACGGGTAAGACCACCACTACATCACCCTGACTACGGGTAAGACCCCCACTACATCACCCTGACTACGGGTAAGACCACCACTACATCACCCTGACTACGGGTAAGACCCCACTACATCACCCTGACTACGGGTAAGACCCCCACTACATCACCCTGACTACATCACATCACATATGTCAACTCCCCTACCCTCTCCTGTATGTACCTCTAGCCAGTACCCCCCAACCCTTTCCCAGGGTACATCAGCTCTGCTAGTCGTGGAATATATCAAATCCTTGGACAGGCTTGGTGGTATTGGAGGAGAGGTTTGGGGAAACACTGACTCAAGTCTGTCGTCAGTCTATAGGACCAGTATTTTAAGACTAGTCCTAGTGATATCTAGACTGGAAGCGTGTAGGTAGACTGTAGAGATGTTAGGGTCAGTACTCTGACAGGCCATTGTGTCCGCTGTCTCAAGGAAGGAGTTCTGATCTAGGATCAGTTTGGCCTGTTAGATTATAGTGATATGGACCGGATCAGCACTCCTCCTCTGAGCCTCTTTGTGAATACAGTCCATTGTCTCCCGTCTGTTCTCTCTAGATATGTGAAGGGCCTGCCAGTGCTGTCTGCCAACCAGAGAAACATTGCTGCTAGGTGTGTCCAGACAGTGTAGTAGTGTAGTGTTATAACTGATGTATACCTACATTAACATGTTATAACTGGTATATGAAGACAGTGTAGTAGTGTTAACATGTTATAACTGGTATATGAAGACAGTGTAGTAGTGTTAACATTATAACTGATGTATACCTACATTAACATGTTATAACTGATGTATACCTACATTAACATGTTATAACTGGTATATGAAGGCAGTGTAGTAGTGTTAACATGTTATAACTGATGTATACCTACATTAACATGTTGTAACTGGTATATGAAGACAGTGTAGTAGTGTTAACATGTTATAACTGATGTATACCTACATTAACATGTTATAACTGGTATATGAAGACAGTGTAGTGTTAACATGTTATAACTGGTATATGAAGACAGTGTAGTAGTGTTAACATGTTATAACTGATGTATACCTACATTAACATGTTATAACTGGTATATGAAGGCAGTGTAGTAGTGTTAACATGTTATAACTGATGTATACCTACATTAACATGTTATAACTGATGTATACCTACATTAACATGTTATAACTGGTATATGAAGGCAGTGTAGTAGTGTTAACATGTTATAACTGATGTATACCTACATTAACATGTTGTAACTGGTATATGAAGACAGTGTAGTAGTGTTAACATGTTATAACTGATGTATACCTACATTAACATGTTATAACTGGTATATGAAGACAGTGTAGTGTTAACATGTTATAACTGGTATATGAAGACAGTGTAGTAGTGTTAACATGTTATAACTGATGTATACCTACATTAACATGTTATAACTGGTATATGAAGACAGTGTAGTAGTGTTAACATGTTATAACTGGTATATGAAGACAGTGTAGTAGTGTTAACATGTTATAACTGGTATATGAAGACAGTGTAGTAATAACATGTTATAACTGATGTATACCTACATTAACATGTTATAACTGGTATATGAAGACATTGTAGTAGTGTTAACATGTTATAACTGGTATATGAAGGCAGTGTAGTAGTGTTAACATGTTATAACTGGTATATGAAGACAGTGTAGTAGTGTTAACATTATAACTGATGTATACCTACATTAACATGTTATAACTGGTATATGAAGACAGTGTAGTAGTGTTAACATGTTATAACTGGTATTTGAAGACAGTGTAGTAGTAGTGTTAACATGTTATAACTGGTATATGAAGGCAGTGTAGTAGTGTTAACATGTTATAACTGGTATATGAAGACAGTGTAGTAATAACATGTTATAACTGGTATATGAAGACAGTGTAGTAGTGTTAACATGTTATAACTGGTATATGAAGACAGTGTAGTAGTGTTAACATGTTATAACTGGTATATGAAGACAGTGTAGTAGTGTTAACATGTTATAACTGGTATATGAAGACAGTGTAGTAATAACATGTTATAACTGATGTATACCTACATTAACATGTTATAACTGGTATATGAAGACAGTGTAGTAGTGTAGTGTTAACATGTTATAACTGGTATATGAATGCAGTGTAGTAGTGTTAACATGTTATAACTGATGTGTATACCTACATTAACATGTTATAACTGATGTATACCTACATTATTATTAACATGTTATAACTGGTATATGAATGCAGTGTAATAGTGTTAACATGTTATAACTGGTATATGAAGACAGTGTAGTAGTGTTAACATGTTATAACTGGTATATGAAGACAGTGTAGTAGTGTTAACATGTTATAACTGGTATATGAAGACAGTGTAGTAGTGTTAACATGTTATAACTGGTATATGAAGACAGTGTAGTAGTGTTAACATGTTATAACTGGTATATGAAGGCAGTGTAGTAGTGTTAACATGTTATAACTGGTATATGAAGACAGTGTAGTAATAACATGTTATAACTGGTATATGAAGACAGTGTAGTAGTGTTAACATGTTATAACTGGTATATGAAGACAGTGTAGTAGTGTTAACATGTTATAACTGGTATATGAAGACAGTGTAGTAGTGTTAACATGTTATAACTGGTATATGAAGACAGTGTAGTAATAACATGTTATAACTGATGTATACCTACATTAACATGTTATAACTGGTATATGAAGACAGTGTAGTAGTGTAGTGTTAACATGTTATAACTGGTATATGAATGCAGTGTAGTAGTGTTAACATGTTATAACTGATGTGTATACCTACATTAACATGTTATAACTGATGTATACCTACATTATTATAAACATGTTATAACTGGTATATGAATGCAGTGTAATAGTGTTAACATGTTATAACTGGTATATGAAGACAGTGTAGTAGTGTTAACATGTTATAACTGGTATATGAAGACAGTTTAGTAGTGTTAACATTATAACTGATGTATACCTACATTAACATGTTATAACTGGTATATGAAGACAGTGTAGTAGTGTTAACATGTTATAACTGATGTATACCTACATTAACATGTTATAACTGGTATATGAAGGCAGTGTAGTAGTGTTAACATGTTATAACTGATGTATACCTACATTAACATGTTATAACTGGTATATGAAGACAGTGTAGTAGTGTTAACATGTTATAACTGGTATATGAAGACAGTGTAGTAGTGTTAACATGTTATAACTGGTATATGAAGACAGTGTAGTAGTGTTAACATGTTATAACTGGTATATGAAGGCAGTGTAGTAGTGTTAACATGTTATAACTGGTATATGAAGGCAGTGTAGTAGTGTTAACATGTTATAACTGATGTATACCTACATTAACATGTTATAACTGGTATATGAAGACAGTGTAGTAGTGTTAACATGTTATAACTGGTATATGAAGACAGTGTAGTAGTGTTAACATGTTATAACTGATGTATACCTACATTAACATGTTATAACTGGTATATGAAGACAGTGTAGTAGTGTTAACATGTTATAACTGGTATATGAAGGCAGTGTAGTAGTGTTAACATGTTATAACTGGTATATGAAGACAGTGTAGTGTTAACATGTTATAACTATTACTGTGTAATACCAGGTATATGAAGTGTTATAGCTAATGTGCAATACCAGGTATATGAAGTGTTATAACTAATGTGTAATACCAGGTATATGAAGTGTTATAACTATTACTGTGTAATACCAGGTATATGAAGTGTTATAACTATTACTGTGTAATACCAGGTATATGAAGTGTTATAACTAATGTGTAATACCAGGTATATGAAGTGTTATTACTGTGTAATACCAGGTATATGAAGTGTTATAACTAATGTGTAATACCAGGTATATGAAGTGTTATAACTATTACTGTGTAAAGCAGGTATATAAAGTGTTATAACTAATGTGTAATACCAGGTATATAAAGTGTTATAACTAATACTGTGTAATACCAGGTATATGAAGTGTTATAACTAATGTGTAATACCAGGTATATGAAGTGTTATAACTAATACTGTGTAATACCAGGTATATGAAGTGTTATAACCATTACTGTGTAATACCAGGTATATGAAGTGTTATAGCTAATGTGTAATACCAGGTATATGAAGTGTTATAACTAATGTGTAATACCAGGTATATGAAGTGTGTCCGGTGCTGTCTGAAGAGCAGAAAGGAGACTTTGCTCAGCTGGAGCTGGTGATGACTAAAGAGTTCATCTCTCAACAACTCATCCACCTCACCGGCTGTCTGGATACCAATGAAGAGGGAGGAAGGTGAGAGGGGGGGGATGGTGAGAGTGGGGGGTGGGTGATGGGAGGAGGGGATGGGTGAGAGGGGGGGATGGGTGAGAGAGGTGGAGGAGGGGGTGATGGGAGGAGGGGATGGGTGAGAGAGGTGGAGGAGTAGGGGATGGGTGAGAGAGGTGGAGGAGTAGGGGATGGGTGAGAGAGGTGGAGGAGGGGGTGATGGGAGGAGGGGATGGGTGAGAGAGGTGGAGGAGGGGGTGATGGGAGGAGGGGATGGGTGAGAGAGGTGGAGGAGGGGGTGATGGGAGGAGGGGATGATGGGAGGAGGGTGGGTGAGAGAGGTGGAGGAGGGGTGATGGGAGGAGGGGATGGGTGAGAGAGGTGGAGGAGGAGGGGATGGGTGAGAGAGGTGGAGGAGTAGGGGATGGGTGAGAGAGGTGGAGGAGGGGTGATGGGAGGAGGGGATGGGTGAGAGAGGTGGAGGAGGGGGTGATGGGAGGAGGGGATGGGTGAGAGAGGTGGAGGAGGGGGTGATGGGAGGAGGGGATGGGTGAGAGAGGTGGAGGAGTAGGGGATGGGAGGAGGGGATGGATGGGTGAGAGAGGTGGAGGAGTAGGGGATGGGAGGAGGGGATGGGTGAGAGAGGTGGAGGAGGGGGTGATGGGAGGAGGGGATGGGTGAGAGAGGTGGAGGAGGGTGATGGGAGGAGGGGATGGGTGAGAGAGGTGGAGGAGGGGGTGATGGGAGGAGGGGATGGGTGAGAGAGGTGGAGGAGGGGGTGATGGGAGGAGGGGATGGGTGAGAGAGGCAATGTAGCCATCAGTGGTTGAGTTTGTGCTTGACTACATAACAGACGCCTGGATAGATATTTATCACATCAGATGATGTAGTCATCTGATCTCTTTAACATGTCAGAAAACGACTCAGTCGATGACGTGGTACACCACCATTGGTTGATTCAACTAACCACATCACATGATACAGTAATCTGATCTCTTTAACATATCAGCTAACGACTCAGTCGATGACGTGGTACACCACCATTGGTTGATTCAACGACAGTGCGTCTAGTCGGGCAGGAAGTTAATCAGGTTTATCTTTCTCCTTGTATATGGTGCTACAGAAAGTGTTCATGTAACTCTCTCTCTGTGTGCGTATAGGAAGCGTGTGGTGGCTGTGTTACAGGAGATGCTGGTCCTACCTCAGACTCCTCCCTCTCTGGTCTCTCTGCTGACGGAGAAACTACTGACCCTGATACCTGACGACCACAGACGCATTCAGACCGTAGGTTACACACACACACACACACACACACACACTCACAGTAGATAAAGGTGTAGTGAAAGTTGTAACCTGTGTGTGTGCACCAGGTGGCGGAGGTGATCTCGGAGGTGCGTGAGCCCATCGTCATCAGACAGCCACTGGATGAGAACGAGAACCGCAGGAAACAAGTTAAGGTATTCGCTCTGCTGTCTCTCTCCTTTATTCTCTATCTAATCCTCCATCCCTCCTCTCTCTCCCCTCTTCTCTCTCTCCATCCTCTACCTCTCTCTCCTTTATTCTCTATCTAATCCTCCATCCCTCCTCTCTCTCCCCTCTTCTCTCTCTCCATCCTCTACCTCTCTCTCCTTTATTCTCTATCTAATCCTCCATCCCTCCTCTCTCTCCCTCTTCTCTCTCTCCATCCTCTACCTCTCTCTCCTTTATTCTCGATCTAATCCTCCATCCCTCCTCTCTCTCCCCTCTTCTCTCTCTCCATCCCTCCTCTCTCTCATCTCTCTCTCCCCTCTTCTCTCTCTCCATCCTCTACCTCTCTCTCATCTTCCCTCTCGCTCCTTTACCCTCTCCCTCTCTCCTCTTCTCTCTCTCCATCCTCTACCTCTCTCTCCTCTTCCCTCTCTCTCCTTTACCCTCTCTCCTCTTCCCTCTCTCTTCCCTCACTCTCTCCTCTTCCCTCTCTCTCCTCTTTCCATCCTCTACCTCTCTCTCCTCTTCTCTCTCTCCTCTTTCCTCTCTCTCCTCTTCTCTTTCCTCTCTCTCCTCTTCTCTCTTTCCTCTCTCTTCTCTCCTCTCTCCATCCTCTCCCTCTCCTCTCCTCTCCTCTCTCCATCCTCTCCCTCTCTCTCTCCTCTTCTCTCTTTCCATCCTCTCCCTCTCTCTCTCCTCTTCTCTCTTTCCATCCTCTCCCTCTCTCTCTCCTCTTCTCTCTTTCCATCCTCTACCTCTCTCTCTCCTCTTCTCTCTTTCCATCCTCTACCTCTCTCTCTCCTCTTCTCTCTTTCCATCCTCTCCCTCTCTCTCTCCTCTTCTCTCTTTCCATCCTCTCTCTCTCTCCTCT
>NW_024608400.1:0-7500 GCF_018296145.1 Oncorhynchus tshawytscha | reverse complement strand
TCTAACATATAGGATCCACCATGTCAGCTATCCTCTGGTACTATACTGGTACTATACTGTACTATACTGTCTAACAACATATAGGATCCACCATGTCAGCTATCCTCTGGTACTATACTGTCTAATCTAACATATAGGATCCACCATGTCAGCTATCCTCTGGTACTATACTGTCTAATCTAACATATAGGATCCACCATGTCAGCTATCCTCTCCTCTCTGGTACTATACTGTCTAATCTAACATATAGGATCCACCATGTCAGCTATCCTCTGGTACTATACTGTCTAATCTAACATATAGGATCCACCATGTCAGCTATCCTCTCCTCTCTGGTAATATACTGTCTAATCTAACATATAGGATCCACCATGTCAGCTATCCTATCCTCTCTGGTACTATACTGTCTAATCTAACATATAGGATCCACCATGTCAGCTATCCTCTGGTACTATACTGTCTAATCTAACATATAGGATCCATCATGTCAGCTATCCTCTGGTACTATACTGTCTAATCTAACATATAGGATCCACCATGTCAGCTATCCTCTGGTACTATACTGTCTAATCTAACATATAGGATCCACCATGTCAGCTATCCTCTCCTCTCTGGTACTATACTGTCTAATCTAACATATAGGATCCACCATGTCAGCTATCCTCTCCTCTCTGGTACTATACTGTCTAATCTAACATATAGGATCCATCATGTCAGCTATCCTTCTCTCTGGTACTATACTGTCTAATCTAACATATAGGATCCACCATGTCAGCTATCCTCTCCTCTCTGGTACTATACTGTCTAATCTAACATATAGGATCCACCATGTCAGCTATCCTCTGGTACTATACTGTCTAATCTAACATATAGGATCCACCATGTCAGCTATCCTCTGGTACTATACTGTCTAATCTAACATATAGGATCCACCATGTCAGCTATCCTCTCCTCTCTGGTACTATACTGTCTAATCTAACATATAGGATCCACCATGTCAGCTATCCTCTCCTGGTACTATACTGTCTAATCTAACATATAGGATCCACCATGTCAGCTATCCTCTCCTCTCTGGTACTATACTGTCTAATCTAACATATAGGATCCACCATGTCAGCTATCCTCTCCTCTCTGGTACTATACTGTCTAATCTAACATATAGGATCCACCATGTCAGCTATCCTCTGGTACTATACTGTCTAATCTAACATATAGGATCCACCATGTCAGCTATCCTCTGGTACTATACTGTCTAATCTAACATATAGGATCCACCATGTCAGCTATCCTCTCCTCTCTGGTACTATACTGTCTAATCTAACATATAGGATCCACCATGTCAGCTATCCTCTCCTCTCTGGTACTATACTGTCTAATCTAACATATAGGATCCACCATGTCAGCTATCCTCTCTGTCTCTATACTGGGATCCACCATGTCAGCTATCCTCTCCTCTCTGGTACTATACTGTCTAATCTAACATATAGGATCCATCATGTCAGCTATCCTCTCCTCTCTGGTACTATACTGTCTAATCTAACATATAGGATCCACCATGTCAGCTATCCTCTGGTACTATACTGTCTAATCTAACATATAGGATCCACCATGTCAGCTATCCTCTGGTACTATACTGTCTAATCTAACATATAGACAAATTCCTGGTACTATACTGTCAAAACGACAAATTCCTGCCCAAATAAGTTAACTTTCCCTCCTCCCTCCTCCCTCCCTCCCTCCCTCCCTCCCTCCCTCCCTCCCTCCCTCCCTCCCTCCCTCCCTCCCTCCCTCCCTCCCTCCCCACCTATCCTCCCTCCCTCTCTCCCTCTCTCCCCCTCTCTCCCTCCCCTCTGTCTCCCTCCCCCTCCCTCTTTTCATCCCTCCCTCCTCCCTCTCTCCCCTTGCCCTTCCTCCCCCTCCCCCCTCCCTCTCCCTCCCTCCCTCCTTTCCTACTCCCCTCTCTCTCCCTCTCTCCTCCCCCTCACCCTCCCCTCCCTCTTTTCATCCCTCCCTTTCCCCCCTTCCCTTCCTCTCACCCCCCCCCCTCCCCTCCACTCCCTCCCTCTCACCTCCCTCCTCTCTCCACTCCCTCTACTCCCCCTCTCTCCACTCCCCACTCCCTCTCCCCTCCTCTCTCATCCTCCCCCTCCTTCCCTCCTCCATCCCTTCCTCCCCCCTGTCAGATCCTGCCCAGTATATCCAACGCCCAGCCAGCGGTGAGGAACATGGCAGTTGTGTGTTTGGGGACATGTGCTCTGCACAGCAAAGACCTGGTCAACACACATCTGGTGCTGCTGCTGCAGGTACCACAATAATCAATAATAATCACCCTCTGTCTCTGTAGATAGCCCAGCTAGATGAGGTCGCCCTCTGTCTCTGTAGATAGCCCAGCTAGATGAGGTCGCCCTCTGTCTCTGTAGATAGCCCAGCTAGATGAGGTCGCACCCTCTGTCTCTGTAGATAGCCCAGCTAGATGAGGTCGCCCTCTGTCTCTGTAGATAGCCCAGCTAGATGAGGTCGCCCTCTGTCTCTGTAGATAGCCCAGCTAGATGAGGTCGCCCTCTGTCTCTGTAGATAGCCCAGCTAGATGAGGTCGCCCTCTGTCTCTGTAGATAGCCCAGCTAGATGAGGTCGCCCCTCTGTCTCTGTAGATAGCCCAGCTAGATGAGGTCGCCCTCTGTCTCTGTAGATAGCCCAGCTAGATGAGGTCGCCCTCTGTCTCTGTAGATAGCCCAGCTAGATGAGGTCGCTCCCCTCTGTCTCTGTAGATAGCCCAGCTAGATGAGGTCGCCCTCTGTCTCTGTAGATAGCCCAGCTAGATGAGGTCGCCCTCTGTCTCTGTAGATAGCCCAGCTAGATGAGGTCGCCCTCTGTCTCTGTAGATAGCCCAGCTAGATGAGGTCGCCCTCTGTCTCTGTAGATAGCCCAGCTAGATGAGGTCAGTATCACCCTCTGTCTCTGTAGATAGCCCAGCTAGATGAGGTCGCCCTCTGTCTCTGTAGATAGCCCAGCTAGATGAGGTCAGCCCTCTGTCTCTGTAGATAGCCCAGCTAGATGAGGTCACCCTCTGTCTCTGTAGATAGCCCAGCTAGATGAGGTCACCCTCTGTCTCTCTGTAGATAGCCCAGCTAGATGAGGTCAGTATCACCCTCTGTCTCTGTAGATAGCCCAGCTAGATGAGGTCAGTATCACCCTCTGTCTCTCTGTAGATAGCCCAGCTAGATGAGGTCAGTATCACCCTCTGTCTCTCTGTAGATAGCCCAGCTAGATGAGGTCAGTATCCCTCTGTCTCTGTAGATAGCCCAGCTAGATGAGGTCAGTATCACCCTCTGTCTCTGTAGATAGCCCAGCTAGATGAAGTCAGCATCGGTGTCTGTAGATAGCCCAGCTAGATGAGGTCAGCATCGGTCTCTGTCTCTGTAGATAGCCCAGCTAGATGAGGTCAGTATCACCCTCTGTCTCTGTAGATAGCCCAGCTAGATGAGGTCAGCATCGTTGTCTGCAGATATCCCAGCTAGATGAGGTCAGCATCGGTGTCTCTGTAGATAGCCCAGCTAGATGAGGTCACACCCTCTGTCTCTGTAGATAGCCAAGCTAGATAAGGTCAATATCGTTCTCTGTCTCTGTAGATAGCCAAGCTAGATGAGGTCAGTATCGCCCTCTGTAGATAGCCAAGCTAGATGAGGTCAGTATCACCCTCTGTAGATAGCCAAGCTAGATAAGGTCAATATCGTTCTCTGTCTCTGTAGATAGCCAAGCTAGATGAGGTCAGTATCACCCTCTGTAGATAGCCAAGCTAGATGAGGTCAGTATTGCCCTCGGTCTCTGTAGATAGCCAAGCTAGATGAGGTCAGTATTGCCCTCGGTCTCTGTAGATAGCCCAGCTAGATGAGGTCACCCTCTGTAGATAGCCCTCGGTCCTCTGTGTAGATAGCCCAGCTAGATGAGGTATAGTCCCTCTCTGTAGATAGCCCAGCTAGATGAGGTATTGACCCTCTCTGTAGATAGCCCAGCTAGATGAGGTATAGTCCCTCTCTGTAGATAGCCCAGCTAGATGAGGTATTGACCCTCTCTGTAGATAGCCCAGCTAGATGAGGTATTGACCCTCTCTGTAGATAGCCCAGCTAGATGAGGTATTGACCCTCTCTGTAGATAGCCCAGCTAGATGAGGTATTGACCCTCTCTGTAGATCTGTAGATCGCCCAGCTAGATGAGGCTAAGATCCGTATCAGCGCTCTGAGGTCAGTCATCGACCTGCTGCTGCTCTACGGCTTCACACTTCTGTCTGAACGCCCCAGCCCCGCCCCCAGACCTCCCATTCGCCAGCCAACCAGGAAGACCAGGAGAAGGGGGAGGAGCCGGAGGAGGGGAGCAGCACCGCTCAGTCCATCCTGATGATGCTGTCTGACTTCCTGGACAGCGAGGTGTGTGTTAGGAAGTGTGTGTGTGTTTATGATTCTGTGGGTGTGTGTGTTTATGATTCTGTGTGTGTGTGTGTGTTTATGATTCTGTGTGTGTGTGTGTTTATGATTCGGTGTGTGTGTGTGTTATATGATTCGGTGTGTGTGTGTGTGTTTATGATTCGGTGTGTGTGTGTGTGTTTATGATTCGGTGTGTGTGTTTTATGATGCGGTGTGTGTGTTATGATTCGGTGTGTGTGTTTTATGATTCGGTGTGTGTGTGTATTTATGATTCTGTGTGTGTGTGTTTATGATTCGGTGTGTGTGTGTGTATTTTATGATTTGGTGTGTGTGTGTGTGTTTATGATTCGGTGTGTGTGTGTGTGTTTTATGATTCGGTGTGTGTGTGTTTTATGATTCTGTGTGTGTATGTTTATGATTCGGTGTGTGTGTGTGTTTATGATTCGGTGTGTGTGTGTGTGTGTTTTTAATTCGGTGTGTGTGTGTGTGTGTGTGTTTATGATTCGGTGTGTGTGTGTGTGTGTATATCCGGTGTGTGTGTGTGTGTTTATGATTCGATGTGTGTGTGTGTTTATGATTCGGTGTGTGTGTGTGTTTTATGATTCGGTGTGTGTGTGTTTATGATTCTGTGTGTGTGTGTGTTTTATGATGCGGTGTGTGTGTGTGTGTGTGTTTATGATTCGGTGTGTGTGTTTATGATTCTGTGTGTGTGTGTGTTTATGATTCTGTGTGTGTGTTTTATGATTCGTGTGTGTGTGTGTTTATGATTCGGTGTGTGTGTGTGTTTATGATTGGGTGTGTGTGTGTGTGTTTTATGATTCTGTGTGTGTGTTTATGATTCTGTGTGTGTGTGTTTATGATGTGGTGTGTGTGTGTAAGTTTATGATTCTGTGTGTGTGTTTTATGATTCGGTGTGTGTGTTTATGATTCGGTGTGTGTGTGTTGTGTTTATGATTCTGTGTGTGTGTTTATGATTCTGTGTGTGTGTGTGTTTATGATGCGGTGTGTGTGTGTGTGTGTGTTTATGATTCTGTGTGTGTGTGTTTATGATTCGGTGTGTGTGTGTGTGTGTTTATGATTCTGTGTGTGTGTGTGTTTATGATTCGGTGTGTGTGTGTGTGTGTTTATGATTCTGTGTGTGTGTGTGTTTATGATTCGGTGTGTGTGTTTTATGATTCTGTGTCTGTGTGTGTTTATGATGCGGTGTGTGTGTGTGTTTATGATTCGGTGTGTGTGTGTGTGTGTTTATGATTGGGTGTGTGTGTGTGTGTGTGTTTATGATTCTGTGTGTGTTTTATGATTCTGTGTGTGTGTGTTTATGATGCGGTGTGTGTGTGTGTGTGTTTATGATTCGGTGTGTGTGTGTTTATGATTGGGTGTGTGTGTTATGATTCGTGTGTGTGTGTGCTTATAATTGGGTGTGTGTGTTTATGATTCGGTGTGTGTGTGTGTTTATGATTCGGTGTGTGTGTGTGTGTGTTTATGATTCGGTGTGTGTTATGATTCGGTGTGTGTGTGTGTGTTTATGATTCGGTGTGTGTGTGTGTTATGATTCGGTGTGTGTGTGTGTTTTATGATTCGGTGTGTGTGTGTTTATGATTCGGTGTGTGTGTTTATGATTCTGTGTGTGTGCAGGTATCTGAGCTGCGTACCGAGACAGCGGAGGGTCTGGCCAAACTGATGTATTCCTCGGCCGGATCTCCAGTGCCAAGCTCCTCTCCCGACAGGTTATGGTACAACCCCGTCACCGGGACGACACCAGACTACGCCACTGCCTCGGAGTGTTCTTCCAGCTGTACGCCCGGAGAGCAGGTACGACACACCCTACTCTGACCCCCTAGATACCTGACCCCTAGATACTCTGGGGATATACTCTGACCCCTAGATACTCTGGGGATATACCTGACCCCTAGATACTCTGGGGATATACTCTGACCCCTAGATACTCTGGGGATATATACTGACCGATACCTGGGGATATACTGACCCCTAGATACTCTGGGGATATACCCTGACCCCCAGATACTCTGGGGATATACTCTGACCCCTAGATACTCTGGGGATATACTCTGACCCCTAGATACTCTGACCCCTAGATACTATGGGGATATACTCTGATAGATACTATGATACACTGGGATATACTCTGACCCTAGATACTATGGGGATATACTCTGACCCCTAGATACTCTGGGGATATACTCTGACCCCAGATACTTTGGGATATACTGACCCCGATACTCTGGGATATACTCTGACCCCTAGATACTTCTGGGGATATACTGACCCCTAGATACACTGGGATATACTCTGACCCCTAGATACCTGGGGATATACTCTGACCCCTAGATACTCTGGGGGATATACTGACCCCCTACATACTCTGGGGGTATACTCTGACCCCTAGATACTCTGGGATATACTCTGACCCCTAGATACTCTGGGGATATACTTGACCCCTAGATACTCTGGGGATATACTGACCCCTAGATACTCTGGGGATATACCTGACCCCTAGATACTCTGGGATATACCCCCTAGATACTCTGGGATATACTCTGACCCCTAGATACTCTGGGGATATACTCTGACCCCTAGATACTACTGGGGATATACTCTGACCCCAGATACTCTGGGGATATACTCTGACCCCTAGATACTTCTGGGGATATACTGACCCCTAGATACTCTGGGGATATACTCTGACCCCTAGATACTCTGGGGATATACTCTGACCCCTAGATACTCTGGACCCCTAGATACTCTGGGGATATACTCTGACCCCTAGATACCTGGGGATATACTGACCCCCAGATACTTGGGATATACCCTAGATACTGGGGATATACCTGACCCCTAGATACCTGGGGATATACCCCCAGATACTCTGGGGATATACTGGATTCCCTAGATACTTGGGATATACTCTAACCCCTAGATACTCTGGGGGGTATACTCTGACCCCTAGATACCTGGGGATATACCTAACCCCTAGATACCTGGGGCATACCTGACCCCTAGATACTCTGGGGGGCATACCCCCTAGATACCCCCCCAGATACTCTGGGGATATACTCTG
>NW_024608399.1:55000-60929 GCF_018296145.1 Oncorhynchus tshawytscha | reverse complement strand
AGTGATTCTCTCCTCAGTGATTCTCTCCTGAGTGATTCTCTCCTCAGTGATTCTCTCCTCAGTGATTCTCTCCTCAGTGATTCTCTCCTGAGTGATTCTCTCCTCAGTGATTCTCTCCTCAGTGATTCTCTCCTCTGGGATTCTCTCCTGTGATTCTCTCCTGTGATTCTCTCCTCTGGGAGTGATTCTCTCCTCAGTGATTTTCTCAGTGATTTTCTGAGTGATTCTCTCCTCAGTGATTCTCTCCTCAGTGATTCTCTCCTCTGGGATTCTCTCCTGTGATTCTCTCCTGTGATTCTCTCCTCAGTGATTCTCTCCTCTGTGATTCTCTCCTGTGATTCTCTCCTGTGATTCTCTCCTCTGTGATTCTCTCCTGAGTGATTCTCTCCTCAGTGATTCTCTCCTCTGGGATTCTCTCCTGTGATTCTCTCCTGTGATTCTCTCCTCAGTGATTCTCTCCTCAGTGATTTTCTCCTGAGTGATTCTCTCCTCAGTGATTCTCTCCTCAGTGATTCTCTCCTGAGTGATTCTCTCCTCTGTGATTCTCTCCTGTGATTCTCTCCTGTGATTCTCTCCTCTGTGATTCTCTCCTCAGTGATTCTCTCCTGAGTGATTCTCTCCTGAGTGATTCTCTCCTGAGTGATTCTCTCCTCAGTGATTCTCTCTTCTGTGATTCTCTCCTGTGATTCTCTCCTCTGTGATTCTCTCCTGAGTGATTCTCTCCTGAGTGATTCTCTCCTCAGTGATTCTCTCTTCAGTGATTCTCTCCTGAGTGATTCTCTCCTCTGTGATTCTCTCCTGTGATTCTCTCCTCAGTGATTCTCTCCTCAGTGATTTTCTCCTGAGTGATTCTCTCCTCAGTGATTCTCTCCTCAGGATTCTCTCCTGAGTGATTCTCTCCTCTGTGATTCTCTCCTGTGATTCTCTCCTGTGATTCTCTCCTCTGTGATTCTCTCCTGAGTGATTCTCTCCTCAGTGATTTTCTCCTGAGTGATTCTCTCCTCAGTGATTCTCTCCTCAGTGATTCTCTCCTGAGTGATTCTCTCCTGAGTGATTCTCTCCCAAGTGATTCTCTCCTCAGTGATTCTCTCCTGAGTGATTCTCTCCTCTGTGATTCTCTCCTGTGATTCTCTCCTCAGTGATTCTCTCCTCAGTGATTTTCTCCTGAGTGATTCTCTCCTCAGTGATTCTCTCCTCAGTGATTCTCTCCTGAGTGATTCTCTCCTCTGTGATTCTCTCCTGTGATTCTCTCCTGTGATTCTCTCCCTCAAGTGATTCTCTCCCAAGTGATTCTCTCCTGTGATTCTTCCTCAGTGATTCTCTCCTCAGTGATTTTCTCCTGAGTGATTCTCTCCTCAGTGATTCTCTCCTCAGTGATTCTCTCCTGAGTGATTCTCTCCTCTGTGATTCTCTCCTGTGATTCTCTCCTGTGATTCTCTCCCAAGTGATTCTCTCCCAAGTGATTCTCTCCTGTGATTCTCTCCTCAGTGATTCTCTCCTCAGTGATTTTCTCCTGAGTGATTCTCTCCTCAGTGATTCTCTCCTCAGTGATTCTCTCCTGAGTGATTCTCTCCTCTGTGATTCTCTCCTGTGATTCTCTCCTGTGATTCTCTCCCAAGTGATTCTCTCCCAAGTGATTCTCTCCTGTGATTCTCTCCTCAGTGATTCTCTCCTCAGTGATTTTCTCCTGAGTGATTCTCTCCTCAGTGATTCTCTCCTCAGTGATTCTCTCCTGAGTGATTCTCTCCTCTGTGATTCTCTCCTGTGATTCTCTCCTGTGATTCTCTCCTCTGTGATTCTCTCCTGAGTGATTCTCTCCTGAGTGATTCTCTCCTGAGGAATTCTCTCCCAAGTGATTCTCTCCTGTGATTCTCTCCTCAGTGATTCTCTCCTCAGTGATTTTCTCCTGAGTGATTCTCTCCTCAGTGATTCTCTCCTCAGTTATTCTCTCCTGAGTGATTCTCTCCTCTATGATTCTCTCCTGTGATTCTCTCCTGTGATTCTCTCCTCTGTGATTCTCTCCTGAGTGATTCTCTCCTGAGTGATTCTCTCCTGAGGAATTCTCTCCCAAGTGATTCTCTCCTGTGATTCTCTCCTCAGTGATTCTCTCCTCAGTGATTTTCTCCTGAGTGATTCTCTCCTCAGTGATTCTCTCCTCAGTGATTCTCTCCTGAGTGATTCTCTCCTCTGTGATTCTCTCCTGTGATTCTCTCCTGTGATTCTCTCCTTAGTGATTCTCTCCTGTGATTCTCTCCTGTGATTCTCTCCTCAGTGATTCTCTCCTCTGGGATTCTCTCCTGTGATTCTCTCCTGTGATTCTCTCCTCAGTGATTCTCTCCTCAGTGATTTTCTCCTGAGTGATTCTCTCCTCAGTGATTCTCTCCTCAGTGATTCTCTCCTCTGGGATTCTCTCCTGTGATTCTCTCCTGTGATTCTCTCCTCAGTGATTCTCTCCTCTGTGATTCTCTCCTGTGATTCTCTCCTGTGATTCTCTCCTCTGTGATTCTCTCCTGAGTGATTCTCTCCTCAGTGATTCTCTCCTCTGGGATTCTCTCCTGTGATTCTCTCCTGTGATTCTCTCCTCAGTGATTCTCTCCTCAGTGATTCTCTCCTCAGTGGTTCTCTCCTGAGTGATTCTCTCCTCTGTGATTCTCTCCTGTGATTCTCTCCTGTGATTCTCTCCTGAGTGATACTCTCCTCAGTGATTCTCTCCTGAGTGATTCTCTCCTGAGTGATTCTCTCCTGAGTGATTCTCTCCTGTGATTCTCTCCTGTGATTCTCTCCTGTGATTCTCTCCTGAGTGATTCTCTCCTGAGTGATTCTCTCCTGAGTGATTCTCTCCTCAGTGATTCTCTCTTCAGTGATTCTCTCCTGAGTGATTCTCTCCTCTGTGATTCTCTCCTGTGATTCTCTCCTCAGTGATTCTCTCCTCAGTGATTTTCTCCTGAGTGATTCTCTCCTCAGTGATTCTCTCCTCAGTGATTCTCTCCTGAGTGATTCTCTCCTCTGTGATTCTCTCCTGTGATTCTCTCCTGTGATTCTCTCCTCTGTGATTCTCTCCTGAGTGATTCTCTCCTGAGTGATTTTCTCCTGAGTGATTCTCTCCTCAGTGATTCTCTCCTCAGTGATTCTCTCCTGAGTGATTCTCTCCTGAGTGATTCTCTCCCAAGTGATTCTCTCCTCAGTGATTCTCTCCTGAGTGATTCTCTCCTCTGTGATTCTCTCCTGTGATTCTCTCCTGTGATTCTCTCCTTAGTGATTCTCTCCTGAGTGATTCTCTCCCAAGTGATTCTCTCCTGTGATTCTCTCCTAAGTGATTCTCTCCTCAGTGATTTTCTCCTGAGTGATTCTCTCCTCAGTGATTCTCTCCTCAGTGATTCTCTCCTGAGTGATTCTCTCCTCTGTGATTCTCTCCTGTGATTCTCTCCTGTGATTCTCTCCTTAGTGATTCTCTCCTGTGATTCTCTCCTGTGATTCTCTCCTCGGTGATTCTCTCCTGAGTGATTCTCTCCTCTGTGATTCTCTCCTGTGATTCTCTCCTGTGATTCTCTCCTCTGTGATTCTCTCCTGAGTGATTCTCTCCTGAGTGTTTCTCTCCTGAGTGATTCTCTCCTGAGTGATTCTCTCCCAAGTGATTCTCTCCTGTGATTCTCTCCTCAGTGATTCTCTCCTCAGTGATTTTCTCCTGAGTGATTCTCTCCTCAGTGATTCTCTCCTCAGTGATTCTCTCCTGAGTGATTCTCTCCTCTGTGATTCTCTCCTGTGATTCTCTCCTGTGATTCTCTCCCAAGTGATTCTCTCCCAAGTGATTCTCTCCTGTGATTCTCTCCTCAGTGATTCTCTCCTCAGTGATTTTCTCCTGAGTGATTCTCTCCTCAGTGATTCTCTCCTCAGTGATTCTCTCCTGAGTGATTCTCTCCTCTGTGATTCTCTCCTGTGATTCTCTCCTGTGATTCTCTCCCAAGTGATTCTCTCCTGTGATTCTCTCCTCAGTGATTCTCTCCTCAGTGATTTTCTCCTGAGTGATTCTCTCCTCAGTGATTCTCTCCTCAGTGATTCTCTCCTGAGTGATTCTCTCCTCTGTGATTCTCTCCTGTGATTCTCTCCTGTGATTCTCTCCTCAGTGATTCTCTCCTCAGTGATTCTCTCCTCAGTGATTCTCTCCTGAGTGATTCTCTCCTCTGTGATTCTCTCCTGTGATTCTCTCCTGTGATTCTCTCCTCTGTGATTCTCTCCTCAGTGATTCTCTCCTGAGTGATTCTCTCCTGAGTGATTCTCTCCTGAGTGATTCTCTCCTCAGTGATTCTCTCTTCTGTGATTCTCTCCTCAGTGATTCTCTCCTGAGTGATTCTCTCCTGAGTGATTCTCTCCTGAGTGATTCTCTCCTCAGTGATTCTCTCTTCAGTGATTCTCTCCTGAGTGATTCTCTCCTCTGTGATTCTCTCCTGTGATTCTCTCCTCAGTGATTCTCTCCTCAGTGATTTTCTCCTGAGTGATTCTCTCCTCAGTGATTCTCTCCTCAGGGATTCTCTCCTGAGTGATTCTCTCCTCTGTGATTCTCTCCTGTGATTCTCTCCTGTGATTCTCTCCTCTGTGATTCTCTCCTGAGTGATTCTCTCCTGAGTGATTCTCTCCTGAGTGATTCTCTCCCAAGTGATTCTCTCCCGAGTGATTCTCTCCTGAGTGATTCTCTCCTGAGTGATTCTCTCCCAAGTGATTCTCTCCTCAGTGATTCTCTCCTGAGTGATTCTCTCCTCTGTGATTCTCTCCTGTGATTCTCTCCTGTGATTCTCTCCTTAGTGATTCTCTCCTGTGATTCTCTCCTGTGATTCTCTCCTCAGTGATTCTCTCCTGAGTGATTCTCTCCTCAGTGATTCTCTCCTCAGTGATTCTCTCCTCTGGGATTCTCTCCTGTGATTCTCTCCTGTGATTCTCTCCTCAGTGATTCTCTCCTCAGTGATTCTCTCCTGAGTGATTCTCTCCCAAGTGATTCTCTCCTGTGATTCTCTCCTAAGTGATTCTCTCCTCAGTGATTTTCTCCTGAGTGATTCTCTCCTCAGTGATTCTCTCCTCAGTGATTCTCTCCTGAGTGATTCTCTCCTCTGTGATTCTCTCCTGTGATTCTCTCCTGTGATTCTCTCCTTAGTGATTCTCTCCTGTGATTCTCTCCTGTGATTCTCTCCTCAGTGATTCTCTCCTGAGTGATTCTCTCCTCTGTGATTCTCTCCTGTGATTCTCTCCTGTGATTCTCTCCTCTGTGATTCTCTCCTGAGTGATTCTCTCCTGAGTGATTCTCTCCTGAGTGATTCTCTCCCAAGTGATTCTCTCCTGTGATTCTCTCCTCAGTGATTCTCTCCTCAGTGATTTTCTCCTGAGTGATTCTCTCCTCAGTGATTCTCTCCTCAGTGATTCTCTCCTGAGTGATTCTCTCCTCTGTGATTCTCTCCTGTGATTCTCTCCTGTGATTCTCTCCCAAGTGATTCTCTCCCAAGTGATTCTCTCCTGTGATTCTCTCCTCAGTGATTCTCTCCTCAGTGATTTTCTCTGAGTGATTCTCTCCTCAGTGATTCTCTCCTCAGTGATTCTCTCCTGAGTGATTCTCTCCTCTGTGATTCTCTCCTGTGATTCTCTCCTGTGATTCTCTCCCAAGTGATTCTCTCCCAAGTGATTCTCTCCTGTGATTCTCTCCTCAGTGATTCTCTCCTCAGTGATTTTCTCCTGAGTGATTCTCTCCTCAGTGATTCTCTCCTCAGTGATTCTCTCCTGAGTGATTCTCTCCTCTGTGATTCTCTCCTGTGATTCTCTCCTGTGATTCTCTCCTGTGATTCTCTCCTTAGTGATTCTCTCCTGTGATTCTCTCCTGTGATTCTCTCCTCAGTGATTCTCTCCTGAGTGATTCTCTCCTCAGTGATTCTCTCCTTAGTGATTC
>NW_024608399.1:47500-50000 GCF_018296145.1 Oncorhynchus tshawytscha | reverse complement strand
TGACTAGTGGTGGTTATATCACTGTGACTAGTGGTGGTTATATCACTGTGATGCTCCAGGTACTGTGGAGGAGGTGACTAGTGGTGGTTATATCACTGTGATGCTCCAGGTACTGTGGAGGAGGTGACTAGTGGTGGTTATATCACTGTGATGCTCCAGGTACTGTGGAGGAGGTGACTAGTGGTGGTTATATCACTGTGACTAGTGTTGGTTACTGGACAAGAACCTGACACCCTCAGCACACAGGGGACAAGTACCTCAGAAACCTAACGTATTTCTGGCAAGCATTTAGTGAGACTGTACCTCAGAAACCTAACGTCTTTCTGTTTTCTTTCCACTCTGGACTTGACCACGACACACAAGGCAGCCATCCCAACTTTTTGCCCTGAAGGACGTCACCCTCAACTGTGGCCCCAGCACCACACAGGAGGACACCACCGCCAAGACCAGTGAGACACCCTCAACTGTGGCCCCAGCACCACACAGGAGGACACCACCGCCCAGACCAGTGAGACACCCTCAACTGTGGCCCCAGCACCACACAGGAGGACACCACGCCCAAACCAGTGAGACACCCTCAACTGTGGCCCCAGCACCACACAGGAGGACACCACCGCCCAGACCAGTGAGACACCCTCAACTGTGTCCCCAGCACCACACAGGAGCACACCACCGCCCAGACCAGTGAGACACCCTCAACTGTGGCCCCAGCACCACACAGGAGGACACCACCGCCCAGACCAGTGAGACACCCTCAACTGTGGCCCCAGCACCACAGGAGGACACTACGCCCAAACCAGTGAGACACCCTCAACTGTGGCCCCAGCACCACACAGGAGGACACCACCGCCCAGACCAGTGAGACACCCTCAACTGTGTCCCCAGCACCACACAGGAGCACACCACCGCCCAGACCAGTGAGACACCCTCAACTGTGGCCCCAGCACCACACAGGAGGACACCACCGCCCAGACCAGTGAGACACCCTCAACTGTGGCCCCAGCACCACACAGGAGCACACCACCGCCCAGACCAGTGAGACACCCTCAACTGTGGCCCCAGCACCACACAGGAGGACACCACCGCCCAGACCAGTGAGACACCCTCAACTGTGGCCCCAGCACCACACAGGAGGACACCACCACCCAGACCAGTGAGACACCCTCAACTGTGGCCCCAGCACCACACAGGAGGACACCACCGCCCAGACCAGTGAGACACCCTCAACTGTGGCCCCAGCACCACACAGGAGGACACCACCGCCCAGACCAGTGAGACACCCCCACAGACCTGAAAGACGCCCCTCCTCCCGAAAGGAGTCTTCTGTCCCCCCCCACATGCCTCCCACCCCTGCAGCAATGACCTCACCATGACTACTTCACTCAGGCTGTGAGCAGAGCAGCAGGCCCAAGCCCCACTAATACAACCCCCCAAGGTAGGTATCAGATGCACAACATGCTCTGCTCCTACTGTAATGGTCTGGCCCTAAACAACACAAAAACAACACTAGACAATAATACAAAGCTTTAACTATCTCATCCTGGAATGTACAAGGTCAGAGGTCATCTGCCTTTGGCATCTAACCTTTGGCACCTAACTGGTTGCTAGGTTACAGAGAGCTGATAGTCCCATCCACTAAACTACCAGGTGGGTGGTATAGAGGAGATGGACCCACTGGTTGCCCTCTAGGTTACAGAGAGCTGGTAGTCCCATCCACCAAACTACCAGGTCTGAAACAGGGAAGGGACTCAGGGGGTATGCTAATGGTATAGAGCAGACCTAACTCAATCTGGGGGACAAACACCTGCCTGGAGGTGACAGCATTCCCTCCCACATATGCCCCCCTAGACACAACCACGACAACACAACCAACAAAAACGGGTCACAACTCCTGCAGCTCTGTCGCACGCTGGGTATGTACATAGTCAACGGTAGGCTTCGAGGGGACTCCTATAGTAGGTACACCTATAGCTCATCTCTTGGCAGTAGTACTGTAGACTACTTTATAACTGACCTCAACCCAGAGTCTCTCGTTCACAGTCAGCCCACTGACACCCCTATCAGACCACAGCAAAATCACAGTCTACTTAAACAGAGCAATACTCAATCATGAGGCATCAAAGCCAAAGGAACTGAATAATATTAAGAAATGCTATAAATGGAAGGAAAGTAGTGTGGAAACCTACCAAAAAACAACAATGGGATCAATGACCTCTAATGACCTTAATCAACAAATTAAATCCGTTCTAGACAAAACATTTCACTGTAATAGTGAAGGTGTAAACTTGGCAGGAGAAAACCTCAACAGTATATTTGTCCTCTAAGCTTCCCAATCAAATATATATATATATTTTTATACATATTTTTTTACAGATAAGCTAAGAAAATGAACAACAATCACAAATGGTTTGTTGTTGAAGAATGCAAAAACCAAAGAAAGAAATTGAGAAACCTGTCCAACCAAAAACATAGAGTCTACGTATTCTCTATTGGTGAATCA
>NW_024608399.1:40000-42500 GCF_018296145.1 Oncorhynchus tshawytscha | reverse complement strand
TGTTTCTAATTCATTCCCTGATTCATTAGGGACGAAGAAACATAAATGAGCATCGTACCATCTGCAGCTCAACCCTCAGGCACAAACATGCCTCTCACTGAGAACAGCAGATAAACACTGGGTGTAGTAAAATCATCACATTAAATGAAAATACAAAAATACAGAGTCTGACTGTCTCTCTCGCTATGCTTCATTACACTTCCTTCATCTCTCTCTCTCTCTCTCTCTGTCTCTCTCTCTCTGTCTCTCTCTCTTCTCTCTGTCTCTCTCTGTCTCTCTCTCTCTGTCGCTCTGTCTTCCTCTCTCTCTCTCTCTCTCTACCTGTCTACATGTCTACCTCTCTCTACCTCTCTACCTCTCTCTCTCTCTCTTTCTGTCTCTCTCGCTCTATCCTTTATTATCATCCCTCTCTGTCTTCCTGAATGTTGTGTTTTATTTTCAGATTTCAGCTGCTGACGTTACCAGGCTGCTCTGTATCTTTACTGTGACAGAGACAGAGAGACAGAGAAAGGGATGGAGAGAGGAGGGAGAGATGGAGAGAGGAGGGAGAGATGGAGAAAGTGATCGAGAGAGGTGGGAGAGATGGGGAGAGGAGGGAGAGATGGAGAAAGTGATCGAGAGAGGAGGGAGAGATGGAGAAAGTGATCGAGAGAGGAGGGAGAGATGGGGAGAGGAGGGAGAGATGGAGAGAGGAGGGAGAGATGGGAGAGATGGAGAAAGTGATGGAGAGAGGAGGGAGAGATGGAGAGAGGAGGGATAGATGGAGAGAGGAGGGAGAGATGGAGAAAGTGATGGAGAGAGGAGGGAGAGATGGAGAGAGGAGGGAGAGATGGAGAGAGGAGGGAGAGATGGAGAAAGTGATGGAGAGAGGAGGGAGAGATGGAGAGAGGAGGGAGAGATGGAGAAAGTGATGGAGAGAGGAGGGAGAGATGGAGAAAGTGATGGAGAGAGCAGGGAGAGATGGAGAGAGGGGGAGAGATGGAGAGAAGAGGGAGCGAGACGAAGAGAGTTAGACGGAGAGAGACACAGAGAGAGAGAGAGAGAGGAGACGGAGAGACAGCGATGGAGATGGTGGGGACATTAAACATTCAGTCCGTCTGTTCAAGACAGAGACAGGAGACAAAGCATGGGAGAGAGAGAGAGAAAGTGTGAAGAAGAGAAATGAGACCTCTCCAAAATTCTTTGTTTTTTTAAGTTTCAGTCTGTTCCTGTCTCAGTGTTACATGTAGCATGTTAGTATGAATCATGTAGCATGTTAGTATGAATCATGTAGCATGTTAGTGTGAATCAGGGAGGGAGGGAGGGAGGGAGGGAGGGAGGGAGGGAGGGAGGGAGGGAAGGGAGGGAGGGAGGGAGGGAGGGAGGGAGGGAGGGAGGGAGGGAGGGAGGGAGGGAGGGAGGGGAGGGAGGGAGGGAGGGAGGGGAGGGGGTGGAGGAGAGGAGAGGAGAGGGGAGGAGGGAGGGAGGGAGGGAGGGGAGGGGGTGGAGGAGAGGAGAGGAGAGGGGAGGGAGGGAGGGGTAGTATAGATTAGGGAGGGTGGGGTAGTATAGGTTAAGGGAAGGGTGGGGTAGTATAGGTTAGGGTAGGGGGTAGTATAGGTTAGGGTAGGGGGTAGTATAGGTTAGGGTAGGGGGTAGTATAGGTTAGGGTAGGGTGGGGTAGTATAGGTTAGGGTAGGGGGTAGTATAGGTTAGGGTAGGGGTAGTATAGGTTAGGGTAGGGGGTAGTATAGGTTAGGGTAGGGGGTAGTATAGGTTAGGGTAGGGGGTAGTATAGGTTAGGGTAGGGGGTAGTATAGGTTAGGTAGGGGGTAGTATAGGTTAGGTAGGGTGGGGTAGTATAGGTTAGGGTAGGGTGGGGTAGTATAGGTTAGGGTAGGGGGTAGTATAGGTTAAGGGAAGGGTGGGGTAGTATAGGTTAGGTAGGTAGTGGGGAAGTCCAGCCAACAGAGCGTTACTGTGTGAGGTCGTACTCTACAGATGTTACAGAACGAGTCACTCTCGAGGTTCAGGCCAATGTTCTTTATTCTCTGGGAGGAGGACACCGTGGGGTTGTCAACCATGTTGGAAAGGCCTCGGAGCGGGCAGGCATTCACCCCGGAGGAAAAGCAGCTCCGTCTGGTTGAGGTTGAGCTTGAGGTGGTGGGCCGACATCCAAGCTAAGATATCTGCCAAGCACGTAGAGATGAATGTCGTCACCTGGGTGTCAGAAGAGGGGGAGGAGAACAGTAGTTTAGTGTCATCCGCATAGCAATGATTTCTTACCCTTATTTGACCAAGTAAGTTGACTGAGAACACGTTCTCATTTACAGCAACAACCTGTGGAATAGTTACAGGGGAGAGGAATGAGGGATGAATGAGCCAATAGGAAGCTGGGGATTAGGTGGCCATGATGGTATGGGGGAGGGAGGGAGGGAGGGAGGGAGGGAAGGAAGGAAGGAAGGAAGGAAGGAAGGAGGGAGGGAGGGAAGGAAGAAGTGAGATTAAGAGACAAAGTGAC
>NW_024608399.1:22500-35000 GCF_018296145.1 Oncorhynchus tshawytscha | reverse complement strand
GCTCTCATTCTCTTTCCTCTTCCTCTCCTCTTCCCCATTTACCCTGCTCTCATTCTCTCTCCTCTCTCCTCTTCCTCTCCTCTTCCCCATTTACCCTGCTCTCATTCTCTCTCCTCTTCCTCTCCTCTTCCCCATTTACCCCGCTCTCATTCTCTCTCCTCTTCCTCTCCTCTTCCCCATTTACCCCGCTCTCATTCTCTCCTCCTCTTCCTCTCATTCCACATTTACCCCGCTCTCATTCTCTCTCCTCTTCCTCTCCTCTTCCCCATTTACCCTGCTCTCATTCTCTCTCCTCTTCCTCTCCTCTTCCCCATTTACCCCACTCTCATATTCTCTCCTCTTCCTCTTCCTCTCCTCTTCCCCATTTACCCTGCTCTCATTCTCTCTCCTCTCCTTCCTCTCCCCATTTTACCCTGCTCTCATTCTCTCCTCTTCCCCATTTACCCCACCTCCTTCTCTCTCCTCTTCCTCTCCTCTTCCCCATTTACCCTGCTCTCATTCTCTCTCCTCTCCTCCTCTTCCTCTCCTCTTCCCCCATTTACCCTGCTCTCATTCTCTCTCCTCTTCCTCTCCTCTTCCCCATTTACCCTGCTCTCATTTACCTCTCCTCTTCCCCATTTACCCTGCTCTCATTCTCTCTCCTCTTCCTCTCCTCTTCCCCATTTACCCTGCTCTCATTCTCTCTCCTCTCCTCTCCTCTTCCCCATTTACCCTGCTCTCATTCTCTCTCCTCTTCCTCTCCTCTTTATTTACCCTGCTCTCATTCTCTCTCCTCCTCCTCTCCTCTTCCCCATTTACCCTGCTCTCATTCTCTCTCCTCTTCCTCTCCTCTTCCCCATTTACCCTGCTCTCATTCTCTCTCCTCTTCCTCTCCTCTTCCCCATTTACCCTGCTCTCATTCTCTCTCCTCTTCCTCTCCTCTTCCCCATTTACCCTGCTCTCATTCTCTCTCCTCTTCTTCCTCTCCTCTTCCCCATTTACCCTGCTCTCATTCTCTCTCCTCTTCCTCTCCTCTTCCCATTTACCCTGCTCTCATTCTCTCTCCTCCTCTTCCTCTCCTCTTCCCCATTTACCCTGCTCTCATTCTCTCTCCTCTTCCTCTCCTCTTCCCCATTTACCCTGCTCTCATTCTCTCTCCTCCTCTCCTCTTTCCCCATTTACCCTGCTCTCATTCTCTCTCCTCCTCCTTTACTTCCTCTCCCTCTTCACCATTTACCCTGCTCTCATTCTCTCTCCTCCTCTTCCTCTCCCCCTTCACCATTTACCCTGCTCTCATTCTCTCTCCTCCTCTTCCTCTCCTCTTCTTTACCCTGCCCATTCTCTCTCCTCCCTCTCCTCTCCTCTTCCTCCATTTACCCTGCTCTCATTCTCTCTCCTCTTCCTCTCCTCTTCCCCATTTACCCTGCTCTCATTCTCTCCTCTTCCTCTCCTCTTCCCCATTTACCCTGCTCTCATTCTCTCTCCTCTTCCTCTCCTCTTCCCCATTTACCCTGCTCTCATTCTCTCTCCTCTTCCTCTCCTCTTCCCCATTTACCCTGCACTCAGATCAGACCTCTCATCAGGACTATAGAGATACAGGTATCAGACCTCTCATCAGGACTATAGAGATACAGGTATCAGACCTCTCATCAGGACTATAGAGATACAGGTATCAGACCTCTCATCAGGACTATAGAGATACAGGAGATCAGACCTCTCATCAGGACTGTAGAGATACAGGTATCAGACCTCTCACCAGGACTATAGAGATACAGGTATCAGACCTCTCATCAGGACTATAGAGATACAGGTATCAGACCTCTCATCAGGACTATATAGATATAGGTATCAGACCTCTCATCAGGACTATAGAGATACAGGTATCAGACCTCTCACCAGGACTATAGAGATACAGGTATCAGACCTCTCATCAGGACTATAGAGATACAGGTATCAGACCTCTCACCAGGACTATAGAGATACAGGTATCAGACCTCTCATCAGGACTATAGAGATTCAGGTATCAGACCTCTCATCAGGACTATAGAGATACAGGTATCAGACCTCTCATCAGGACTATAGAGATACAGGAGGAGATCAGACCTCTCATCAGGACTATAGAGATACAGGTATCAGACCTCTCACCAGGACTATAGAGATACAGGTATCAGACCTCTCATCAGGACTATAGAGATACAGGTATCAGACCTCTCATCAGGACTATAGAGATACAGGAGATCAGACCTCTCATCAGGACTATAGAGATACAGGTATCAGACCTCTCTTCAGGACTATAGAGATACAGGTATCAGACCTCTCATCAGGACTATAGAGATACAGGTATCAGACCTCTCATCAGGACTATAGAGATACAGGAGATCAGACCTCTCATCAGGACTATAGAGATACAGGTATCAGACCTCTCATCAGGACTATAGAGATACAACAGGAGATCAGACCTCTCATCAGGACTATAGAGATACAGGTATCAGACCTCTCATCAGGACTATAGAGATACAGGAGATCAGACCTCTCACCAGGACTATAGAGATACAGGAGATCAGACCTCTCATCAGGACTATAGAGATACAACAGGAGATCAGACCTCTCATCAGGACTATAGAGATACAGGTATCAGACCTCTCATCAGGACTATAGAGATACAACAGGAGATCAGACCTCTCATCAGGACTATAGAGATACAGGTATCAGACCTCTCATCAGGACTATAGAGATACAGGAGATCAGACCTCTCACCAGGACTATAGAGATACAGGAGATCAGACCTCTCACCAGGACTATAGAGATACAGGTATCAGACCTCTCATCAGGACTATAGAGATACAGGAGATCAGACCTCTCATCAGGACTATAGAGATACAGGAGATCAGACCTCTCATCAGGACTGTAGAGATACAGGAGATCCGGGTGTGGTTTGATGGGATTTGTGCGTGTGAATGCGATTTTATGTGCGTGTGTTTTTGCGCGTGCGTTTTCGTCTTTGTGTATATGTGTGTGTGTGTGTGTGTGTGTGTGTGTGTGTGTGTGTGTGTGTGTGTGTGTGCTGTATTGGTGCCATAGAAGGATGTAGGTCTTTAACTGCCTCACTGGCTAAGTGGGACATTCAGAATAACTCTTCTACCACTCAGCTGGCCTGCAAGGACACGGAAACCAACACACACAAATACGCACGGACACACACACACACACACACGCACACACACCCATACATATACACACACACACCAACCAGGGACACCAGAACTCATCTATAGTCCCAACCAGGGACACCAGAACTCATCTATAGTCCAACCAGGGACACCAGAACTCATCTATAGTCCCAACCAGGGACACCAGAACTCATCTATAGTCCAACCAGGGACACCAGAACTCATCTATAGTCCCAACCAGGGACACCAGAACTCATCTATAGTCCCAACCAGGGACACCAGAACTCATCTATAGTCCCAACCAGGGACACCAGAACTCATCTATAGTCCCAACCAGGGACACCAGAACTCATCTATAGTCCCAACCAGGGACACCAGAACTCATCTATAGTCCCAACCAGGGACACCAGAACTCATCTATAGTCCCAACCAGGGACACCAGAACTCATCTATAGTCCCAACCAGGGACACCAGAACTCATCTATAGTCCAACCAGGGACACCAGAACTCATCTATAGTCCCAACCAGGGACACCAGAACTCATCTATAGTCCAACCAGGGACACCAGAACTCATCTATAGTCCAACCAGGGACACCAGAACTCATCTATAGTCCAACCAGGGACACCAGAACTCATCTATAGTCCCAACCAGGGACACCAGAACTCATCTATAGTCCAACCAGGGACACCAGAACTCATCTATAGTCCAACCAGGGACACCAGAACTCATCTATAGTCCAACCAGGGACACCAGAACTCATCTATAGTCAACCAGGGACTATTTATATACTATATATATACAGGGGAGGGGAGACTATATATATACAGGGGGTGGGGGAGACTATATATATATACAGGGGGTGGGGAGACTATATATATACAGGGGAGGGGGAGACTCTATATATACAGGGGGTGGGGAGACTATATATATACAGGGGTGGGGAGACTATATATATATACAGGGGAGGGGAGACTATATATATACAGGGGAGGGGAGACTATATATATATACAGGGGAGGGGAGACTATATATATATACAGGGGAGGGGAGACTATATATATACAGGGGAGGGGAGACTATATATATACAGGGGAGGGGAGACTATATATATACAGGGGAGACTATATATATATACAGGGGGAGGGGAGACTATATATATATACAGGGGAGGGGAGACTATATATACAGGGGGAGGGGAGACTATATATATATACAGGGGGAGGAGACTATATATATATACAGGGGAGGGGAGACTATATATACAGGGGAGGGGAGACTATATATATACAGGGGAGGGGAGACTATATATATATACAGGGGAGGGGAGACTATATATATACAGGGGAGGGAGAGACTATATATATCAGGGGGAGGGGAGACTATATATATATATACAGGGGAGGGGAGACTATATATATACAGGGGAGAGACTATATATATACAGGGGGGGAGACTATATATATATACAGGGGAGGGGACTATATATATACACGGGGAGGGGAGACTATATATATATACAGGGGAGGGAGACTATATATATACAGGGGGAGGGAGACTATATATATACAGGGGGGGGAGACTATATATATATACAGGGGAGGAGACTATATATATACAGGGGGAGGGGAGACTATATATATACAGGGGAGGGGAGACTATATATATACAGGGGAGGGGAGACTATATATATACAGGGGGAGGGGAGACTATATATATACAGGGGAGGGGAGACTATATATATACAGGGGAGGGAGACTATATATATACAGGGGAGGGGAGACTATATATATATACAGGGGGGAGGGAGACTATATATATACAGGGGAGGAGACTATATATATACAGGGGAGGGAGACTATATATATATACAGGGGAGGAGGGAGACTATATATATACAGGGGGTTTTGGAGACTATATATATACAGGGGGGGGGAGACTATATATATATACAGGGGAGGGGAGACTATATATATATACAGGGGAGGGAGACTATATATATACAGGGGAGGAGACTATATATATATACAGGGGAGGGGAGACTATATATATATATACAGGGGGTGAGGGAGACTATATATATATACAGGGGGAGGGGAGACTATATATATACAGGGGTGGGAGAGACTATATATATACAGGGGGTGAGGGAGACTATATATATATACAGGGGTGGGGAGACTATATATATATAGGGGGGAGGAGACTATATATATACAGGGGGGGAGACTATATATATATACAGGGGGGAGACTATATATATACAGGGGGGGGAGACTATAGATATATATATATAGGGGGTGAGGAGACTATATATATACAGGGGGGAGGGGAGACTATATATATACAGGGGGTGGGAGACTATATATACAGGGGGTGGGAGACTATATATATATATACAGGGGAGGGAGACTATATATATACAGGGGGTGGGGAGACTATATATATATACAGGGGTGGGGAGATTATATATACAGGGGGTGAGGAGACTATATATATATATATACAGGGGGAGGGGAGACTATATATATATAGGGAGACTATATATATACAGGGGGGAGACTGAGGAGACTATATATATACAGGGGGTGGGGAGACTATATATATATATATACAGGGGTGAGGAGACTATATATATATATATATACAGGGGGTGGGGAGACTATATATATACAGGGGTGGGGAGACTATATATATATACAGGGGAGAGAGACTATATATATATATATATATATACAGGGGGTGGGGAGACTATATATATATATACAGGGGAGGGGAGACTATATATATATAGGGGGGGGGAGACTATATATATATATATATATACAGGGGGAGGGGAGACTATATATATATATACAGGGGTGGGAGACTATATATATAGGGGGTGAGGAGACTATATATATACAGGGGAGGGAGACTATATATATATATACAGGGGGAGAGACTATATATATATATATACAGGGGGAGGAGACTATATATATACAGGGGGTGGGGAGACTATATATATACAGGGGTGGAGAGACTATATATATATATACAGGGGAGAGGAGACTATATATATATATATATATACAGGGGTGAGGAGACTATATATATATATATATATACAGGGGGAGGAGACTATATATATATACAGGGGGAGGGAGATATATATATATATATATATATAGGGGAGAGGAGACTATATTAACAGGGGGTATATATATACAGGGGGAGGAGACTATATATATATATATATACAGGGGAGGGGAGACTATATATATACAGGGGGAGGGAGACTATATATATATACAGGGGGTGAGGAGACTATATATACATATATACAGGGGTGGGAGACTATATATATATATATACAGGGGGAGGAGACTATATATATATATATATATATATACAGGGGGTGAGGAGACTATATATATATATACAGGGGGAGGGAGACTATATATATATATACAGGGGGAGGAGACTATATATATATATATATATATATATATATAGGGGAGGGGAGACATATATATATATATATAGGGGTAAGACTATAGATATATATATACAGGGGGTGAGGAGACTATATATATATATATATACAGGGGTGAGGAGACTATATATATACAGGGGGTGAGGAGACTATATATATATATATATATATATATATATACAGGGGAGGAGACTATATATATATATATATATATATACAGGGGTGAGGGAGACTATATTATACATATATATATATACAGGGGTGAGGAGACTATATATATATATACAGGGGTGGGGAGACTATATATATACAGGGGGTGGGGAGACTATATATATACAGGGGTGGGGAGACTATATATATACAGGGGTGAGGAGACTATATATATATACAGGGGAGGGTAGACTATATATATATATATATATATATACAGGGGGAGGGGAGACTATATATATATATAGGGGAGGAGACTATATATATACAGGGGGTGGGGAGACTATATATATACAGGGGGTGGGGAGACTATATATATATATATATACAGGGGGTGGGGAGACTATATATATATACAGGGGAGGAGGAGACTATATATATATATAGGGGATGAGAAGACTATATATATACAGGGGTGGGGAGACTATATATATACTGGGGGTGGGAGACTATATATATACAGGGGAGGGAGACTATATATATATATACAGGGGAGGGGAGACTATATATATATATACAGGGGGTGGGGAGACTATATATACAGGGGTGGAGAGACTATATATATATATATATATATATATACAGGGGAGGGGAGACTATATATATATACAGGGGAGGGGAGACTATATATATATACAGGGGTGGGGAGACTATATATATATAGACTATATATATACAGGGGGTGGGGAGACTATATATATATACAGGGTGAGGGAGACTATATATATATACAGGGGGTGGGAGACTATATATATATACAGGGGGTGGGGAGACTATATATATATACAGGGGGTGGGGAGACTATATATATACAGGGGGAGGGGAGACTATATATATATACAGGGGTGGGAGACTATATATATATATATATATACAGGGGAGGGGAGACTATATATATATATATATATATATACAGGGGTGGGGAGACTATATATATATATATATACAGGGGTGGGGAGACTATATATATATATCAGGGGGAGGGGAGACTATATATATATATATTTATATATATATATATATATATATATATATATATATATATACAGGGGGAGGGGAGACTATATTATACAGGGGGTGGAGAGACTATATATATACAGGGGTGAGGAGACTATATATATATATATACAGGGGGAGGGGAGACTATATATATACAGGGGGAGGGGAGACTATATATATACAGGGGTGAGGAGACTATATATATACACAGGGGAGGGGAGACTATATATATACAGGGGGTGGGGAGACTATATATATACAGGGGAGGGAGACTATATATATATATACAGGGGGAGGGGGTGGGGAGACTATATATATATATATATACAGGGGGTGGGAGACTTATATATACAGGGGGTGAGGAGACTATATATATATACAGGGGAGGGGAGACTATATATATATATACAGGGGAGGGGAGACTATATATATATATATAGGGGGTGAGGAGACTATATATATATAGGGGGTGAGGAGACTATATATATATAGGGGGTGAGGAGACTATATATATACAGGGGAGGGGAGACTATATATATACTGGGGGGGGAGGGGAGACTATATATATATAGGGGGTGGGGAGACTATATATACAGGGGGTGGGGAGACTATATATATATATACAGGGGGTGAGGAGACTATATATATATACAGGGGTGGGGAGACTATATATATATATATATAGGGGTGGGGAGACTATATATATACAGGGGTGGGGAGACTATATATATATAGACTATATATATACTGGGGTGGGGAGACTATATATATATATACAGGGGGTGGGGAGACTATATATATAAAGGGGGTAGACTATATATATAAAGGGGGTGGGGAGACTATATATATATACAGGGGGTGGGGAGACTATATATATATATAGGGGGTGAGGAGACTATATATATACAGGGGTGGGGAGACTATATATATACAGGGGGTGGGGAGACTATATATATATAGGGGTGGGGAGACTATATATATACAGGGGTGGGGAGACTATATATATATATACAGGGGTGGGGAGACTATATATATATATATATAGGGGGTGGGAGACTATATATATATACAGGGGGTGGGGAGACTATATATATATATATAGGGGGGGAGAGACTATATATATACAGGGGGTAGACTATATATATACAGGGGGTGGGGAGACTATATATATACAGGGGGTGGGGAGACTATACAGTAAAGCACATTCAGAACATATTCAGACCCCTTTGGCTTTTTCCACATTACGTTACAGCCTCATTCATACAGCCTAAAAGGGATTGTATATGAACACAGTCATGATTATATGACAAGTTGCTTGGATAACTTAATATCGCTCAAATTGAGAACACCTGGTTTTGAGCATTTGGGGACGAGAGAGAGAGAGAGACAGAGAGAGAGACAGAGAGAGAATGAGACAAAGAGAGAAAGAGCGAGAGAGAGAGAGAGAGAGAGAGAGAGAGAGAGAGAAAGAGACAGAGAGAGAAAGAGCGAGAGAGAGAGAGAGGGAGAGGGAGAGAGAGAGAGAGGGAGAGGGAGAGGGAGAGGTGAGGAGGAGAGAAGTGCTGACACAGTTAAAGCCGTAGTAAAGTGTAAGAAGGAAGAGAATGAGAGAGACTATTAAACTAAATTACATGGATGGATAGATGGACTAATCCTAATGTAGTGGGATGTCTACACACACACACACACACACACACACTCTCTATCTCCTTCTGCAGGTCCAGCTGTGTTGGCGTCTGTTCTCTGGGCTGTAAACACTCTGGTGCATCTTGGGACAGACAGAGAGGATCGTGGGTAAAGGATAGAGGCCACAGGCTTTCTTTTCCTAAATCATTAATTCATTCATGTACATATAAATAACAAAGGATTCAACATAAAAACTGTTTTTCCTACAAGACATTTAAGATCTGATGTGACCATTTGTTTAGATCTGGGATCTCCATCTTTACTTCCTGTCTTCTCAAACTCACTCCATCTTTACTTCCTGTGTTCTTAAACTCACTCCATCTTTACTTCCTGTGTTCTCAACCTCAAACTCACTCCATCTTTACTTCCTGTCTTCTCAAACTCACTCCATCTTTACTTCCTGTCTTCTCAAACTCACTCCATCTTTACTTCCTGTGTTCTCAAACTCACTCCATCTTTACTTCCTGTGTTCTCAACCTCAAACTCACTCCATCTTTACTTCCTGTTTTCTCAAACTCACTCCATCTTTACTTCCTGTCTTCTCAAACTTACTCCATCTATACTTCCTGTCTTCTCAAACTCACTCCATCTTTACTTCCTGTCTTCTCAAACTCACTCCATCTTTACTTCCTGTGTTCTTAAACTCACTCCATCTTTACTTCCTGTGTTCTTAAACTCACTCCATCTTTACTTCCTGTGTTCTTGAACTCATCCATCTTTACTTCCTGTCTTCTCAAACTCACTCCATCTTTACTTCCTGTCTTCTCAAACTCACTCCATCTTTACTTCCTGTGTTCTTAAACTCACTCCATCTTTACTTCCTGTGTTCTTAAACTCACTCCAACTTTACTTCCGGTCTTTGCTTCCTGTTTTTAAGATCTGATGTGATGTGACCATTAGATCTCAGAGAACAGGTGGGTGGAGACTATATATATACAGGGGAGGGGAGACTATCAGTTGGGTGGAATGAAGCCGATCTGATGTTGATCTGATCTGATGTTGATCTGATCTTTTCTCTCTGTCCTCTCCTCCATTCCTTCCTGTTTTTAAATCTCTCTGTCCTCTCCTCCATTCCTTCCTGTTTTCTCTCTGTCCTCTCCTCCATTCCTTCCTGTAATTCTCTCTGTCCTCTCCTCCATTCCTTCCTGTTTTCTCTCTGTTCTCTCCTCCATTCCTTCCTGTTTTCTCTCTGTCCTCTCCTCCATTCCTTCCTGTTTTCTCTCTGTCCTCTCCTCCATTCCTTCCTGTTTTCTCTCTGTCCTCTCCTCCATTCCTTCCTGTTTTCTCTCTGTCCTCTCCTCCATTCCTTCCTGTTTTCATCTCTGTCCTCTCCTCCATTCCTTCCTGTTTTCTCATCTATCCTCTCACTCCATTCCTTCCTGTTTAAATCATCTAAAACATGTCACTCTCCTCCATTCCTTCCTGTTTTAAATCATCTAAAACTGTCCTCTCCTCCATTCCTTCCTGTTTTCTCTCTGTCCTCTCCTCCATTCCTTCCCATGTTAAATCATCTAAAACATGTCCCATTATTAAATCATCTCCATTCACTTCTGAGACAGACATTATTAAATCATCTAAACATGGGCCATTATTAAATCAGAGGAAGGGCTGGACCACTATTAAATCAAAAACATGTCACAACTAGAAACATCACACACACTATTAAATCATCAAACAAACTTATTAAATCATCTAAAACATGTCACCCATCTACCATTATTAAAATCATCTACAACATGTCACCATTATTAAATCATCTAAAACATGTCACCATTATTAAATCATCTACAACATGTCACCATTATTAAATCATCTACAACATGTCACCATTATTAAATCATCTAAAACATGTCACCATTATTAAATCATCTAAAACATGTCACCATTATTAAATCATCTACAACATGTCACCATTATTAAATCATCTACAACATGTCACCATTATTAAATCATCTACAACATGTCACCATTATTAAATCATCTAAAACATGTCACCATTATTAAATCATCTAAAACATGTCACCATTATTAAATCATCTAAAACATGTCACCATTATTAAATCATCTAAACATGTCACCAACGCATTAAAACATTTAAAACATGTCACCATTAAAATCATCAGAACAACCCAGTGCAGAAAACTCATCTACAACATGTCACCACAGAAGGACACCATTTAAATATAATGGCTTTAATAGTCTCATAAAAATGGCACTTTAATAGTCTTAATGAAGGCATCCTTTAATAAAACAAGGCATCCATTAATAAATCAATAAAACATGTCATCCTTTAATAGTCTTAATCATCCTTTAATGTCTTAATAAAGGCATCCTTTAATAGTCTTAATAAAGGCATCCTTTAATAGTCTTAAGGCATCCTTTAATAGTCTTAATCCTTTAAAACTTAAGGCATCCTTTAATAGTCTTAAAAATGCACCTTTTAAATCTTAAGGCATCCTTTAATAGTCTTAATAATGCATCCTTTAATAGTCTTAAGGCATCCTTTAATAGTCTTAATAAAGGCATCCTTTTAATAGTCTTAAGGCATCCTTTAATAGTCTTAATAAAGGCATCCTTTAATAGTCTTAATAAAGGCATCCTTTAATAGTCTTAAAGGCATAAAGGCATCCTTTAATAGTCTTAATAAATCCTTTAATAGTCTTAATAATGCATCCTTTAATAGTCTTAATAAAGGCATCCTTTAATAGTCTTAATAAAGGCATCTTAATAAAGGCATTTTAATAGTCTTAATCCTTTAATAGTCAATCCATTTTAATAGTCTTAATAAAGGCATCCTTTAATAGTCTTAATAAAGGCATCCTTTAATAGTCTTAATAAAGGCATCCTTTAATAGTCTTAAGGCATCCTTTAATAGTCTTAATCCTTTAATAGTCTTAAGGCATCCTTTAATAGTCTTAATAAAGGCATCCTTTAATAGTCTTAAGGCATCCTTTAATAGTCTTAATAAAGGCATCCTTT
>NW_024608399.1:10000-15000 GCF_018296145.1 Oncorhynchus tshawytscha | reverse complement strand
CATAGACACACTCACAACCACACACAAACACACTCTCACACATAGACACACTCACAACCACACACAAACACACTCACACAAACACACTCTCACACAGCAAGAATCATTCTACCCAAACATCTTAGTCACACTCACAATCCCACAAATTACACTCTCACAATACACACTCACAACACACAAAACACACTCTCACACATAGACACACTCACACACTTTACACACTCCACACAAACACACACAAACACACTCCCACACAAGACACTTCACAAACACACTTTATGTAACACATCTCACACATAACACACTCTCACACAAACACACTCACACACCACACACAAACACACTCTCACACATGACACACTCACAAAACACACACAAACACACTCTCACACATAGACACACTCACAACCACACACAAACACAGCTCACACATAGACACACTCACACAAACCACACACACAAACACTCCCACACATAGACACTCACAACACACAAACACACTCTCACACAAACACACTCCCACACACTTTTACAAGAATCATTTGATGCTGCTCCTCTACTCTTTGGTTTTAGTCTAATTATTATCTATCCTGATGCCTAGTCACTTTACCCTGCCTTCATGTACATATCTACCTCTAATACCTTATTATTATCTCTCCTGATGCCTAGTCACTTTACCCTGCCTTTATGTACATATCTACCTCTAATACCTTATTATTATCTATCCTGATTCCTAGTCACTTTACCCTGCCTTCATGCACATATCTACCTCTGGAGTTCCTTATTATTATCTCCACATTGATTCTGGTACTTTACCCTGCCTGTATATAGCTCCACATTGATCTGGTACTCTAATATAGCCTTGATTGGTATTATACTATCCTGATGCTCACATACCCTGATCTGGTACTGCCTGTATATAGCTCCACATTGATCTGGTACTTCCTGTATACAGCTCCACATTGATCTGGTACTTCCTGTATATAGCTCAACATTGATCTGGTACTTCCTGTATATAGCTCCACATTGATCTGGTACTGGTACTTTCTGTATATAGCTCAACATTGATCTGGTACTTCCTGTATATAGCTCCACATTGATCTGGTACTGGTACTTTCTGTATATAGCTCCACATTGATCTGGTACTTCCTGTATATAGCTCCACATTGATCTGGTACTTCCTGTATATAGCTCCACATTGATCTGGTACTTCCTGTATATAGCTCCACATTGATCTGGTACTGGTACTTCCTGTATATAGCTCCACATTGATCTGGTACTGGTACTTCCTGTATATAGCTCCACATTGATCTGGTACTTCCTGTATATAGCTCCACATTGATCTGGTACTTCCTGTATATAGCTCCACATTGATCTGGTACTGGTACTTCCTGTATATAGCTCCACATTGATCTGGTACTGGTACTTCCTGTATATAGCTGAACATTGATCTGGTACTGGTACTTCCTGTATATTGCTCCACATTGATCTGGTACTCCCTGTATATAGCTCCACATTAATCTGGTACTGGTACTCCCTGTATATAGCTCCACATTGATCTGGTACCCACTGTATATAGCTCCATATTGATCTGGTACTGGTACTTCCTGTTTATAGCTCCATGTTGATCTGGTACTGGTACTTCCTGTTTATAGCTCCATGTTGATCTGGTACTGGTACTTCCTGTATGTAGATCTCATTGTCGAGAAGATAAGTCAGGTGGAAAAACCTCAGACGGCACCGTTTCCAGTCTGTAGGGACTTCTTCGTTGAACTTCAACTCAAAGATTTAATGCTGTTTCCTGTTACTGGTACTTCCTGTTTTTGTATTTTCTGCTGTTTCCAGTCTGTATATTCTCATGTTTCCTTTCAATGTTGTTTTAACATTCCTCGACTCTGTAGTCTGTAGATATAACCTGATGACCTCAGACGGCTCCGTTTCCAGTCTGTGGCACTAGATATAACCTTCTGATATAACCTTCTGATGACCTCAGACGGCACCGTTTCCAGTCTGTAGATATAACCTTCTGATGACCTCAGACGGCACCGTTTCCAGTCTGTAGATATAACCTTCTGATGACCTCAGACGGCACTCTGTAGTCTGTAGATATAACCTTCTGATGACCTCAGACGGCTCCGTTTCCAGTCTGTAGATATAACCTTCTGATGACCTCAGACGGCACCGTTTCCAGTCTGTAGATATAACCTTCTGATGACCTCAGACGGCACCGTTTCCAGTCTGTAGATATAACCTTCTGATGACCTCAGACGGCACTCTGTAGTCTGTAGATATAACCTTCTGATGACCTCAGACGGCACTGTGATATAACTTTAGTCTGTAGATATAACCTTCTGATGACCTCAGACGGCACTCTGTGACCTCAGTCTGTAGATATAACCTTCTGATGACCTCAGACGGCACTCTGTTTCCAGTCTGTATATATAACCTCAGACGGCACCGTCTCTGATGACCTCAGACGGCACCGTTTTCTGATGACCTCAGACGGCACAGTCTGTAGATATAACCTTCTGATGACCTCAGACGGCACTCTGTCCAGTCTGTAGATATAACCTTCTGATGACCTCAGACGGCACCGTTTCCAGTCTGTAGATATAACCTTCTGATGACCTCAGACGGCACTCTGTCTGTAGATATAACCTTCTGAGTCTGTAGATATAATAACCTTCTGATGACCTCAGACGGCACCGTTTCCAGTCTGTAGATATAACCTTCTGATGACCTCAGACTGTGATTTAACTGTCTGTCTGTCTCTTTGTGTTTGCGTGTGTGTGTGTGTGTGTGTGTGTGTGTGTGTGTGTGTGTGTGTGTGTGTGTGTGTGTGTGTGTGTGTGTGTGTGTGTGTGTGTGTGTGTGTGTGTGTGTGTGTGTGTGTGTGTGTGTGTGTGTGTGTGTGTGTGTGTGTGTGTGTGTGTGTGTGTGTGTGTGTGTGTGTGTGTGTGTGTGTGTGTGTGTGTGTGTGTGCGCGTGTGTGCGTGTATGTGTGGTGTTTAATTGTGTCTGGCTGGTGTAGCTGACAGTCTGACCTCTTAGAGTATCTCTGTGGCATTTTGCTGGTATTTGGAGAGGTCAGACATAATCAACTAACCATACACTGCAGAGAGAGTGAGAGAGAGAGACAAAAAGATAATTACTTGACACATTGGAAAGAATTAACAAAAAAACTGAGCAAACTAGAATGCTATTTGGCCCAACACAGAGAGTACACAGTGGCAGAATACCTGACCACTGTGACTGACCCAAAACAGAGAGTACACAGTGGCAGAATACCTGACCACTGTGACTGACCCAAAATTAAGGAAAGCTTTGACTATGTACAGACTCAGTTAGCATAGCCTTGCTATTGAGAAAGGCCGCCGTAGGCAGACATGGCTCTCAAGAGAAGACAGGCTATGTGCTCACTGCCCACAAAATTAAGTGGAAACTGAGCTGCACTTCCTAACCTCCTGCCCAATAAATGACCATATTAGAGAGACATATTTCCCTCAGATTACACAGATCCACAAAGAATTCGAAAACAAATCCAATTTTGAAAATATCTACTGGGTGAAATTCCACAGTGTGCCATCACAGCAGCAAGATGTGTGACCTGTTGCCACGAGAAAAGGGCAACCAGTGAAGAACAAACACCATTGTAAATACAACCCATATTTATGCTTATTTATTTTATCTTGTGTCCTTTAACCATTTGTACATTGTTAAAACACTGTATATATATATAATATGACATTTGTAATGTCTTTATTGTTTTGAAACTTCTGTATGTGTAATGTTTACTGTTAATTTTTATTGTTTATTTCACTTTATATATTCACTTTATATATTATCTACCTCACTTGCTTTGGCAATGTTAACACATGTTTCCCATGCCAATAAAGCCACTTGAATTGAATTGAATTGAATTGAGAGAGGGAGAGAGAGAGGGAGAGAGAGACAAAGAGAGATAGAGGACCCTCTACAATCCCCACAACAAGCCCAGAGACTCTGTGTGTTGGGAGAGAGAGTAGGACAACAACCCAGAGACTCTGTGTGTTGGGAGAGAGAGGAGGACAACAACCCAGAGACTCTGTGTGTTAGGAGAGAGAGGAGGACAACAACCCAGAGACTCTGTGTGTTGGGAGAGAGAGGACAACAACCCAGAGACTCTGTGTGTTGGGAGAGAGAGGAGGACAACAACCCAGAGACTCTGTGTGTTGGGAGAGAGAGGAGGACAACAACCCAGAGACTCTGTGTGTTGGGAGAGAGAGGAGGACAACAACCCAGAGACTCTGTGTGTTGGGAGAGAGAGGAGGACAACAACCCAGAGACTCTGTGTGTTGGGAGAGACAGGACAACAACCCAGAGACTCTGTGTGTTGGGAGAGACAGGACAACAACCCAGAGACTCTGTGTGTTGGGAGAGATGAGGACAACAAGCCCAGAGACTCAGTGTATTGGGAGAGAGAGGAGGACAACAACCCAGAGACTCTGTGTGTTGGGAGAGAGAGGAGGACGAGCCCAGAGACTCTGTGTGTTGGGAGAGAGGAGGGCAACAAGCCCAGAGACTCAGTGTATTGGGAGAGAGAGGAGGACAACAACCCAGAGACTCTGTGTGTTGGGAGAGAGAGGAGGACGAGCCCAGAGACTCTGTGTGTTGGGAGAGAGGAGGGCAACAAGCCCAGAGACTCAGTGTATTGGGAGAGAGAGGAGGACAACAACCCAGAGACTCTGTGTGTTGGGAGAGAGGAGGACAACAAGCCCAGAGACTCTGTGTGTTGGGAGAGACAGGACAACAACCCAGAGACTCTGTGTGTTGGGAGAGACAGGACAACAACCCAGAGACTCTTGTGTGTTGGGAGAGATGAGGACAACAAGCCCAGAGACTCTGTGTGTTGGGAGAGAGAGGAGGACAACAAGCCCAGAGACTCTGTGTGTTGGGAGAGAGAGGAGGGTCTGTGTGTTGGGAGAGAGGAGGACAACAAGCCCAGGGACTCTGTGTGTTGG
>NW_024608399.1:0-5000 GCF_018296145.1 Oncorhynchus tshawytscha | reverse complement strand
CCATGTTGTCCTGCTGAGCTGTCCCACAGTCCCATAACGGTCCCCATGTTGCCCATAGTCCCATAACGGTCCCCATGTTGTCCCCCAGTCCCATCACGGTCCCCATGTTGTCCTCATGTTGACCCACAGTCCCATCATGGTCCCCATGTTGTCCCACAGTCCCATCACGGTCCCCATGTTGTCCCACAGTCCCATAACGGTCCCCATGTTGTCCCAAAGTCCCATCACGGTCCCCATGTTGTCCCACAGTCCCATCACGGTCCACATGTTGTCCCACAGTCCCATCACGGTCCCCATGTTGTCCCACAGTCCCATCATGGTCCACATGTTGTCCAACAGTCCCATCATGGTCCACATGTTGTCCCACAGTCCCATCACGGTCCACATGTTGTCCAACAGTCCCATCATGGTCCACATGTTGTCCCACAGTCCCATCACGATCCACATGTTGTCCCACAGTCCCATCACGGTCCACATGTTGTCCAACAGTCCCATCATGGTCCACATGTTGTCCCACAGTCCCATCACGGTCCACATGTTGTCCAACAGTCCCATCACGGTCCACATGTTGTCCCACAGTCCCATCACGGTCCACATGTTGTCCAACAGTCCCATCACGGTCCACATGTTGTCCCACATTCCCATCACGATCCACATGTTGTCCCACATTCCCATCACGGTCCACATGTTGTCCCACATTCCCATCACGGTCCACATGTTGTCCAACAGTCCCATCACGGTCCACATGTTGTCCCACATTCCCATCACGATCCACATGTTGTCCCACAGTCCCATCACGGTCCACATGTTGTCCAACAGTCCCATCACGGTCCACATGTTGTCCCACATTCCCATCACGGTCCACATGTTTTCCTGCTGAGGCCTGGAGACTGGTGCTAGATGAGCTCAGCTTTATTCCATTCTTAGTCCTCAGGTTGAACCAGGATGACTTGAATCAGGTGTTCTGAATTCCATTCTTAGTCCTCAGGTTGAACCAGGATGATATGAATCAGGTGTTCTGAATTCCATTCTTAGTCCTCAGGTTGAACCAGGATGATATGAATCAGGTGTTCTGAATTCCATTCTTAGTCCTCAGGTTGAACCAGGATGATATGAATCAGGGGGATTTAAATCCATTCTTAGTCCTCAGTTTGAACCAGGATGACATGAATCAGGGGGCTGAATTAAAGGCTGTTTATCCCAAGGTGCCTCTTTAGAACCAGAGTTGGAGAGCATCGTAGTTAAGCTCCACCCCGACAGCTTTCAACGCGGCAGTCGGTTTATTGTGAGAGCTAAGGCATTAGGATGACATATTGTACAGACAGCAATCAATGTTGTGTCAGTCCATCATCATCGTCATCATCGTCACCATTATAAACACTAGGAAATGAGGACCGCTGACAATTGCAATGACATTGATTACCGGTTTGTTGTGAGTGAGTGAGTGTGTGTGTGTGTGTGTGTGTGTGTGTGTGTGTGTGTGTGTGTGTGTGAGAGAGAGAGAGAGAGGGGAGGAGGGAGGAGGAGGGGAGAGGTGAGAGAAGAAGAGATGGGTGGAGGATTAAGGAGAGGAGAGGGGAGGATGGGAGAGGAGGGTAGAGGAGTCGATAGAGAAGAGAGAGAGAGAGAGAGAGAGAGGGAGAGGGGAGAGAGAGTGGAGAGAGAGGGGAGAGAGAGGGAGAGAGAGAGAGAGAGAGAGAGAGAGAGAGAGAGAGAGGGAGAGAGAGAGAGAGAGAGAGAGAGGAGAGAGAGAGAGAGAGAGGAGAGAGAGAGGAGAGTGAGAGGGGAGAGAGAGAGAGAGAGAGAGAGGAGAGAGAGGGGAGAGAGAGGAGAGAGAGAGAGAAAAAAAATGTCATCTGTTGACAGGTCTTTATCATTGCTCAGTCTAGTGTGTTTAGCATGTATAGCAGAGTATCTGACAGCACTCATTTGATGTTGTCAAACTAACCAGATACCGTGGGGGTCCTAAATGATTTACTAATAAATACTACTAACAATAATAATACTGATAAAGATGTGCAATATAATAATCATTCAAATACTGAGCTATATTGTTTGGCAAAAATTTATATCATTTTGTTTTAAAACGAGTAATATTTGATTTTCTCCAAAAAAATGGATTGACACTCCTAATATCTAAAACACCAATTCTACCTGTAAAACTTCAACTCCTTCAGAGTTCTGTTCCGGAACCTGACTCAGGTACACCAGCTCTGTCAAGAAGAATGGGCCAAAATTCACCCAACTTACCGTGGGAAGCTTGTGGAAGCTTGTGGAAGGAAACCCGAAAACGTTTGACACCGAGTTAAACAATAATTGAGTGTATGTAAAACTTCTGACCCACTGGGAATGTGATGAAAGAAATAAAAGCTGAAATAAATCAAACTCTCTTTACTATTTATTCTGACATTTCACATTCTTAAAATAAAATGGTGATCCTAACTGACATAAGACAGGGAATTTTTACTAGGATTAAATGTCAGGAATTGTGAAAAAAACTGAGATTAAATTAATTTGGCTCAGGTGTATGTAAACTTCCGACATCAACTGTACCTTAAGGGCCATTGTAACGATTGGAGGCATCTTGGGAATTCTGTCAGTCAACCAGAACCAGTGGTCATTTCCAATATGGCCGCTGATAAATAGGCTCATAAACTCAGGACAGGTATCTGGTTTGGGCGTTGTCACCAGGGGACTCCGCTCCTCTCAGAGAGCAAGCAGACGACAGAGACAGTGAGACATATTTATTAAGGACTTGTGGTTTCGGACCAGGGGTTCCTCCACTCCTCTCAGAGAGCAAAGAGACAACAGAGACAGTGAGACATATTTATTAAGGACTTGTGGTTTGGGACCAGGGTGAAGTTGTCTTGGTGTTTCTGCAACAGAGGAGATGATGAGCAGGTTGCGTAGAACATAGGAGGTAAATAAGGATGAATCTATTAAAACCATCTCAAATACTGAACATAAGGACATTACATGACATTTTAATGTTATAACTAAAGAGAGAGAGAGAACATAATACCCCATGATGACAAATCGAAAAACTGGTTTTTAGAAATGTTTGTAAATGAATTAGAACAGAAATACCTTATTTACATCAGTATTCTGACCCTTTTGCTTTGAGACTTGAAACTGCAGCTCAGGTGCTTCCTGTTTCTATTGATCATCATCCTGTTTCTATTGATCATCATCCTGTTTCCATTGATCATCATCCTGTTTCTATTGATCATCCTCCTGTTTCCATTGATCATCATCCTGTTTCTATTGATCATCCTCCTGTTTCCATTGATCATCCTCCTGTTTCCATTGATCATCATCCTGTTTCTATTGATCATCCTCCTGTTTCTATTGATCATCATCCTGTTTCTATTGATCATCCTCCTGTTTCCATTGATCATCATCCTGTTTCCATTGATCATCATCCTGTTTCCATTGATCATCCTCCTCTTTCCATTGATCATCCTTCAGATGTTTCTACAACTTGATAAGAGTCCACCTGTGTTAAATTCAACTGATTGGACATGATTTGGAAAGGCACACACCTGTCTATATAAAAGGTCCCACAGTTGACAGTGAACGTCAGAGCAAAAAGGAGGAATTGTCCGTAGAGCTCAGATGAAAGGATTGCATCAAAGCACAGATCTGGGGAAGGGTACCAAAACATTTCTGCAGCATTGAAGTTCCCCCAAGAACACAGTGGCCTCCATCATTCTTAAATAGAAGAAGTTTGGAACAACTAGATTCTTCCTAAAGTTGGCTGCCCGGCCACAATGAGCAATTGGGGAGGGAAGGGGTGGGTAGGGGAGGGGTGGGTGGGTGGGTAGGGGAGGGGAGGGGCTCTTGAGATGGGAGAACCTTCCAGAAGGACAACGATCTTTGCAGCACTCCTCCAATCAGGGCTTGATGGTAGAGTGGCCAGACGGAAGCCACTCCTTAGTAAAAAGCACATGACAGCACGCTTGGATTATGGCAACTATAGGACTCTCAGACTTTTTGTCTGAGGAATTGTCTCAATGGTGCATCTGTAGAAGATTCATGTGGGTCTTAGGGACCAAGCCACAATTTATCCCGAGGTTGAAGAGGCGCTGTTCTGTCTGTGTTGTCATTTCAGGTTGTCAGTGACGTGTACACCGAGTCACCTTCTCCACTGCGTCCCCGTTGATTTGGAAGGAGGCGTGCTCTCCTCTGCTGTCTTCTGAAGTGCGCAAACAGCTCTTTCATTTTTGTTGACATCGAGGGAGAGGTCATTTTCCTGGCACCACTTGGCCAGGGCCTCTCACCTTCTCTCTGTAGGCCGTCTCTTCGTTGTTGATAATCTACCACTCTTGTGATGTCTGCAAACTTGATGATTGAGTTGGAGGCGTGCGTGGCCACGCAGTCGTGGGTGAACAGGGAGTACAGGAGAGGGCTGAGAACGCACCCTTGTGGAGCCCCTGTGTTGAGGATCAGCGAAGTGGAGGTGTTGTTTCCTACCTTCACCACCTGGGGGCGGCCCGTCAGGAAGTCCAGTACCCAGTTGCACAGGGCGGGGTTATATCCTCAGCTTAGTGATGAGCTTGGAGGGTACTATGGTGTTAAATGCTGAGCTGTAGTCAATGAACAGCATTCTCACATAGGTATTCCTCTTGTCCAGATAGGGCAGTGTGATGGCGATTGCATCATTTTTTAATCTGTTGGGGGTGGGGGGGGAGAGAAGTTGAAGTGGGTCTAGGGTGTCAGGTAAGGTAGAGGTGATATGATCCATGACTAGTCTCATCAAGCGATAGTTATTTAGTTCAAGGACAATGGTGGACATCTTGAAGCAAACGGCGACAGCAGACTGGGAGAGATTGAATATGTCCGTAAACACTCCAGCCAGCTGGTCTGTACATGCTCTGAGGACACGGCTTGAGCTGGCAGCTTTTTGAGGGTTAACACGTAATTAAATGTCTTACTGACGTCGACCACAGAGAACAAGAGCCCACTGTTCTCCTGACCACTGATCCATGACCTCTCTCTTT
>NW_024608398.1:0-60898 GCF_018296145.1 Oncorhynchus tshawytscha | reverse complement strand
ACACCTGCCTGTCTGTAGCCGGGGAAACGGTGGCTGGGTGGGTGGCTGGGTGGGATTGGAGGAGCCGGCTCTTGCCAACCCACCCGCTGAGGTCTGTCGAGACCCCCGGGGGCCCGGCGGTTGCAGGGTTCCATTTGTGGGTTATCGCTTCTCGGCCTTTTGGCTCAGATCAAGCTTGTCACTGAGGTGTCTCAAAGCCCGCTGAGCCAGGAGGTCGAAGGAAGACCGGAGGGAGGAATTTCGCTTTTTGCGGGAAACGGTTTATATATCCGTTTCCTTTTTTCATTGGCTTCTTTTTAAGAGAGCTTTTTTTGAAATGGAAGACAACATGAAGGAAAGGTCCGTGCCGGGCATTGGATTGGCAAATACTCTGCGATTTGCGTGGAGGGCAAAGGAGGTTGAGCCGTTTGGGAGAGAGGTGTTTGGGAGAACCATTATCATGGGAGTCCTAAAATTGGCGGTGAAGGATGTCCTATGCCTACAGAACAACCCGATGGAGAGGGGTTTCGATGTGACTGTGTACACAGAGGAGAAACACGATGAAGTGCTGAAGAAAGTGAAAGCAGTGGAAGGAGAAAGGCCCATGTGCCTTTATGATGTTACTAGCCTGGCAAGGACGAATTTCCGGGTGGTAACAGTAACGATGTACAATCCCCATGTCAAGGACGAAGACGTGAGGAGCTTTCTGGGGCGGTATATGGACAAAGTCTCCTCAGCAAGGCTCCTCAAAGACTCACTAGGGTTCTGGAACGGGAGAAGATGCTTCCAGGCACTCCTAAGGGAGGACTCAAAGGGACAGGGTGGATACCTCCATCCCCCTGCAATGTTCTCCCTGGGGGCTGACAGGGGGACTTTGTATTACGCACGTCAGCCCCCGTTCTGCAGGCGCTGTATGGCCTATGGTCATATCCTCGCCTCGTGCAGCATAAAAAAGTGCAGAATTTGTGGATCTGCTGAGCACGAGGCGAAGGAGTGTGACGAACCCAAGGCGTGCCACGGGTGTGGCTCGTCAGCACACCTGTGGCGGGAGTGCCCGGTTCGTCACAGGTCATACGCGTCTGCAGCTGGGGGGAGCAGGAGCGGGGGATGGGGGAAGGAAAGGAGGGAAAGAAAGCGCGCCTCCGGACCAGGGCATGGGTCGAGAGAGGAAAACAGCACAGAGAGAGGAGGTGCAAGGAGCGGGAGCAGGAAGAAACAGGGAAGACACTGGAGCAGAAAAAGAAGGAAAGGCGAAAGAAAGAAAGGGAGTGGAGGAACGAGGGACAACAACGGTGGAGGGGGTGCCGGTGACAGGGACTGGGGATGGGGGTGGAGGGGGGAATGGGGGAGGGAGGGGGGGGGAGGGAGGGAGTGGGGGACTGTATGTCAAGTTTCCTAGTGGAAGAGATGAGGGAAATGGTGGAGGAGCTAGGGGGGAAAGGGGGTGGTGTCTCCCCGCTACCTCCTACACCAAAAAAAAAAAAAAGAAAGGGAAGAGGGAGGGGGAGGGAGGGGGGGGGGGGGTAGTAAGCGAGTGATGGGGGAGAAGAAGGTTTCATTGTCCTCTCTGTTTTCCTCAGCCCCTCAGCACGTGGGAGAGGGTAAATCCCTGGAGGCGGCTCGAGGCTGTTTGGCTGGGGGTTCCCAAATCCTCTTTGAGGAGGTGGGGTACCCTAGCCTCGGCTCGGAAGCTTCCAGGGAGGGAGTTGGTGGGGAACCCGGGGTGCAGGGTACTCCAAATCCTAACACCTTACCTGCATCCTGGGTTGGAGGGATGGAGGAGGACGGAGGGACGTCAGGAGAGGAGGGGACGTCCCTGCCAGAGGCGATGGAGCAGGGGAGCATCAGGTGAGCCTCCTGTTTATGGTGATTGTATTATTAGTTTTTTGAATAGTGGATTTAATTGTGTTTTATTTATAATATAATCCTATGTTTAAATTGTTTAGTTTAAATGTTAGGGGTCTAAGGGATTTTGTTAAGAGGAGGGCGGTATTTAGTTTTTTAGAAGGGGTGGGTTTTGATTTTTGTTTCTTACAGGAGGTTCACCTGAGGGATGGAGGGGATGTTGAAAGGTTTAGGAGGGAGTGGGTAAAGGGAGATTCGTTGTGGGGCATAGGAGGGGTGCACTCAACGGGAGTAGGGATTTTGTTTGGAAATAGGGAGGTGAAGGTAGAGGGCACTTTTGTTGTTATGCAGGGTAGAGTGTTAGGGGTAGATGTCACGTATAGGGATGTTAGATATAGGTTATTTGGGGTGTATGGGCCACAGGTGGCGGCAGACAGGAGGGAGATGGTGGACTGTCTGGCGCCCCTGTGTGTTACAAATAGGCACTTAGTAATAGGAGGTGATTTTAATATTGATTTAGGGATAGCGGGGGACAGTAGTGCAGGTGCCATCACCGGGCTAATGGCTTGCCATGGTCTGGTCGATGGTGGCCTGCACACTACTCCGGCAATGGTCGGTCCTACATGGCGCAACTCCAGGGGGGTTGCGCGGAGGCTCGACTATATCTTTGTACCTAGGTCTTTGGGTCGGTTGTCTGGGCGGCTGGTGCCTGTCTTTTTTTCGGACCATGACGGGGTGCTCCTGCAGGTGGGGTCGCCAGTCTGCCTCTTCGGTAGGGGGTACTGGAAACTAGATCGGGACTTACTGGATGAGCAGGTCTTTGTCAATGCCGTCACAGGGGTGTTTCGGGGGCTTGAAGGCCTCCGGCCCTTGTGTGAGGGGGTGTTAGAGTGGTGGGATTTAGTAAAGGTAAGGATTAGGGCCTTTATTATAGGATATGGTAAGAGGAAAAAAGGGAGGAAAGGAGGGAGGTGGATCATATCCAAAGGTTGCTCGAGTACGAGGCAGGCAACCTTGGCGGGTCGATTGACTGGGAGAGATCCACAGCCCTGAAGGCGCAGCTCAGGGAGCTGCAGGAGCAGAAGGCTCGAGCTTTCCTGGAGCGTGCACATAGTGGCTTTTTAGAACACAACGAGACTTGTTCCGCCATGTTCTTTAAATACTCATTCACAAAGCTATGTAAACAGCTAGCTAGCTAGCTAACTAGCAGAAGAAGAGAAGGAAAGAAACATTCAAACTGAAAAAAGGGCGAAGCGCCCTTCAATGGGGTCCCCCGTTTCCCGCCATTTTACTTTAAAAAAATTAAAATAATAATAATACAAGGGGAAAAGGAAGAAGAGGGTCACTGACCGGGTTGTGGTGGAAAGCATAGGAGGCCATTGGTGTCCATCTCCAACCGGGTTACAGTCCTGAACCCTGATACCGGGGATGAAGGGTCAGATGTGGGGGCTGAGACCCAGGATCCAGTTGTTTTGAAGTTTCTTGCACTGGCGGTCTATGAAGCCTTGATGGGGGGGTCTGGGGATCAGGTCCAGGGGTTCTGTTTGGTTCCTGCGCTTCCTGGGACAGGCACCTCGGAGACGGACACCAATCCTGAGGAGGCTTCAATGGACTGTGCACAGGTACTGTCCGGGGGAGACCACTCTTCCAGTCCTGTGCAAGCATCGCAGGTCTGTGGACAGGTACCAACCTGTGTGGACTCCTTTTCCAGCCCTGCCGAACAGTTACCTGGAAGGGGTGAATAGCTTTGGGATGGGGTGGCTCCTGTCTGACAGACTGCATTGAGACCCTGGGTGATCTTGTTTAGCTCCTTCCTTTGTATGGCCCTTTTACAGTAGTATCAGTTAATGTAAGGGGATTAACCTTTGAGTTAGGGGGCAGTATTTTAATTTTTGGAGAAAAAACGTTCCCGTTTTAAACGGGATATTTTGTCAGGAAAAGATGCTAGAATATACACATAATTGACAGCTTTGGATAGAAAACACTAACGTTTCCAAAACTGTAAAGATATTGTCTGTGAGTATAACAGAACTGATGTTGCAGGCGAAAGCCTGAGAAAAATCCAATCTGGAAGTGGCCCAGGTTTTAAAGTGCTGCGTTCCAATGACTCCCTATTCAGCTGTGAATGTAACATCAACGAGCTTACGCTTTCTACGTATTCCCCAAGGTGTCTTCAGCATTGTGACATAGTTTTACGCATTTGTTGAAGAATAGCCGTAGGCAGCCACATTGCGTAAGTGGTCACATGGTGGCTCCGAGAGAGATTCTCGCGTAAAATACAGAGGTAGCCATTACTCCAATCAATAAAAGCTTAACTTCCTCTTAATCCAACCGCAGTGTCAGATTTTAAAAATGCTTTTCGGCAAAAGCAATCCTTACGATAATCTGACGACAGCGCGCCACACACACATATTACTAGCATTTTCCAACCAAGCATTAGCGTCACAAAAGTCAGAAATAGCAATAAAATAATCAATTACCTTTGAAGATCTTCTTTTGGCAATACAAAAGGTCCAATCTTCACAATAAATGGTTGTTTTGTTCGATTAAATCCATTTTTATAGCATAACACGACACATTTTGTAAACGGCTCGAGTCATGAATTCCGTATCCTTCACCTTTCAACAAAACATTCGATGCAATTACTCACACTACATTTACGTTTATCTAGTCAGGGTTGGTTTCATTGTAATCCTCTGTTAGTAACACAACCATACATGGTTTTTTTTAACGGGGCGTATTGACCGAAAGGAACTGATTTGAACACACCAAACAATGACCTCCTGCGCGCCAATGATATCACCAGTGCTTCTTTGAATGACTGTATTTCTGCCCAATCACCACTGATCGTCTTGAAATCTAGCTTGGTAGATCGCCAATGAGCTGAGGTATACGGCAATATCTAATGTTTATATCCGGGAAGACCAGCTCTTGAACGAAAGTCGAGCGTAATACAGCCATTCGCCATGGACATTTCTACCCGAAGGAGACACTTTGTTTGCGCGACGCAGTATTGAGTCGAGGACATTTTCTGCTATTTTATTGAAAGAATTATGGCGAGTAAATCTGGAAAATCAAAGGCAAAGTCCAGGTATACAGATCTACATGATATTATTGACGAGATTGATAGAGAAAGTGACCCAGAGTTATAAGAAGATGTATCAGATTGTGAGACAAGTTTGGACTCCCAATTTCAGGAGATATTTCTGTATGGAGAAGATACAATTCTTGATAACTAATTCTCATGCCGTTGTTTGAAATTAATAATATCAAATATTATTCATTTGAGTTGGAGATATTTTATTTTATTTGACATATTTTTATATATTCAGTAATGAAATGTTTGAAGTGGCTCCACATGGCTCTACATTGTGGGTGTGTGTCTGTCTGTTTATTTATTTATTTATTTATTTCACCTTTATTTAACCAGGTAGGCTAGTTGAGAACAAGTTCTCATTTGCAACTGCGACCTGGCCAAGAAAGCATAGCAGTGTGAACAGACGGAGTTACACATGGAGTAAACAATTAACAAGTCAATAACAGAGTAGAAAAAAGTCTATATACATTGTGTGCAAAAGGCATGAGGAGGTAGGCGAATAATTACAATTTTGCAGATTAACACTGGAGTGATAAATGATCAGATGGTCATGTACAGGTAGAGATATTGGTGTGCAAAAGAGCAGAAAAGTAAATAAATAAAAACAGTATGGGGATGAGGTAGGTAAAAATGGGTGGGCTATTTACCGATAGACTATGTACAGCTGCAGCGATCGGTTAGCTGCTCAGATAGCAGATGTTTGAAGTTGGTGAGGGAGATAAAAGTCTCCAACTTCAGCGATTTTTGCAATTCGTTCCAGTCACAGGCAGCAGAGAACTGGAACGAAAGATATTCAGTAATGAAATGTTTGAAGTGGCTCCACATTGTGGGTGTGTGTATGTCTGTAAATATTAGATGTGTTTTATCTAAACATGGAACGGAAGAGAACCTCACCTTAGTGATTTACGTTCCCTACTCTGTATATAATCTGTGTCTTTATTTCACAGTCCCTCCGATTCTGATTGGGAGCCCCCACTGCCAAGGTGCCCATCCCCCACAGTAGCAGGATCATCTAGCCGGACCACTGCTGTCTCCGGCTCCACACCTACTCCCGCCCTGCTAGGTGTGAAGTCTGTGACAAAGAAGCGGAGGTGGGGAAGAGCTAAACCTGCAATCAGAGAGGAGAAGGGTCATTGGCACTCTGTGCTGGAGGAGGATGTGTTACCTACACCTCCAGTATTCAGACCGAAAAGGCCATCGGTACCTCAGCTGGATATAACCTCCAAGTACAGCCCCATGCAACTTTTTCAGCTGTTTTCCACCTCGGCAGTTGTTGATTCCCTGGTGTCGAACACAAATAAGTATGGTGCTAAGAAGCAGGCAGGCAAGAAAGAGGTATGGAAGCCCATTTCCATGTCAGATGTTTCTTGTCAATGGTCATTTACATGGATCTTGTGAAGCTAAAATCAAATAGATTTTGGAAAACCGCTCCCCTCTATCAACTGCCTTTCCCCTCCACTGTCATATCATGCAAAAGGTTTCTGACAATCTCACGGGCGCTTCATATCAGTGACCGAGAAGAAGAGAGGCACAGCAAGGTTTGATAGGCTCTGCAAAATAAAACCTCTACCCCAGCATTGTTGAGGCCTGCAAAACCTATTTTCAGCCTGCCCAGAACGTTTCCATCGATGAGAGGATGGTAAGCTTCAAAGGTCAGAATTGGCCTAAAACAATATATGCTTAAGGGACATGGGGGATGTTTCTGTTTTTTCAAGGGGGTGGATGAAGGGAGAGTCCAGATGGGGGTTGGGAGGGTGCACTCCTCTGGGGTGGGGATTTTGTTTGGTGGGTTCTTTTTCTGTCATACAGGGGAGTGTTTTAGTAGTTGATGCAGACTGGAGTGGGCACCTGCTGAACCTCGAGGTAGAATATATATTTTTTTGTTCCTGCCAGATGTTGGCGTTACTAACAGAACTGTGGTTTTGGGCGGGGATTTCATTGACTCCTTCGAAAGCACTGGAGACTTTAGCCTACCCTATTTGGTTTCTGTGGTTACATTTTTTTCTTTTAGGGACTATTTCAGATTCAGTGACCCCAATGGGGAGGAGGGTATAACATGGGAAATCACAAGGGGTTTCCGTAGTCTTGTAGATTTGATTTTTTTTTAACTATCTGTGCCAGTCTCGCAAGTCACCATTTCTCCAGCCCAGGTAGTGTTCTCGGTAGAAGTGCCAATTTTTGGCAGAGGTTTTTGGGAATTAAACAACCACATTTTGGCATATCTTTCTTTTAGGGAGGCTTTTAAATCCCATTATGAGATATTGGGTGACCTCAAGCCATTTTTTGGTTCCCTAGTCGAATGGTGGGGGTGTGTAAAGCGCAATGTGCGCACCCTGGCCATTTCACATTGTGTCGCTACGGCCCGTACAGATAGGGAGGTTTTTCAACGGCTTCAGGGGGAGCTGATTGCCTTGGTGTCAGCTGAGAACAAGGATGAGGGGAGTGATGTGGAGAGGATGGAGGTTTTAAAAAGTAAGTTGGTGCTGTATTTTCAGGGGAAGGCCAGGGACTTTCTCTTTAGGTGTCAAACAGACAAGTTCGAGTTTGGGGAGGCTAGCAGTTCATATTTTTTAAAACAGGTTAAAGTTGACCGTGCCAAAGCAGGTATTGCTCAGCTGCAAACAGAAGGGGGGGAATGGTTTCTGACCCCAAGGGCATGGTAGAAGCAGCGTCCTCCTACCAATAATATTTTAAGGAGAAGGACATAGATGGCTCAACAGAACATGTCTTCTTAGGGTTTTTGAGGGAAAAGGTTCCCCTGGAGGCAGCCTCTGATCTTGACCACCCGTTCGAGCTTGCGGAGGTTGAGGCTGCTTTGTGGGTTTTACCAACCGACAAGGTTCCAGGTTACGATAGGCATCCTCTGGAGTTTTATGTTACCTTTTGGAAAATTTTGGGCAGAGATTTTCTTTCGGGGAAAAAAGGAGTGTATGTATCAGGGCTTCTGGGGTCTTGACACTGCCTTTCAAGAAAGGGGAAAGTATAACCTAGGGAACTACAGGCCCATTACGCTATTGTGCGCAGACTACAAGGTGGCAGCCCATGTCCTAGCGGGCCGCCTAAGGAAGGGACGGTGCTCCCCTGGGTTATAATTTGGGTTTCCGTTTGTTTTGTGATTTAAATGCCTTGTTTTGAGTATTTGTGGTGTTTTTTTTTTTTTTTTGCTGAGAGTTTAATAGAACCTTTTAATCATCTGATGTCTTTGATTTAAAATTTTAACCATGAAATTAAAGAAGAAATGGCATTTTTAGCAAAACAGAAAAGTAGGGGTTATTTTAAGAAGTAAGGAGAGGGAATTAGAAGGGGAGAAGTGTACGAGGCACTTTAAGAAAATAGTTAGAAAGGGTATGACAATGACAGGATTAAAAACAAAGATGGGTTTTAAAAACAGATAGAGGGAATAAAAGTAGTAGTCGAGGATGCTTATGGGGAACTGTTTGGAGTAAAATATTTGTGTGAGGAAACCATGGGGGACATTTTAACATACATTGACAGGACCTTACTCAACACCTGACAATGACAGAAATTGATAAAGGACTCAAACATTTTAAGAGGGTAAGTCACCAGGGGAGGACAGCCTCCCCTTGGAGTTATCTGAACTATTGGGATGTCTTAGCCGACAAACTTCTGTCTTTACTGACTTTGAACAAATTTTAGAGTAGGGATTGTGACTCTTTTACACAAGACAAACTAAGGTTCTAACACTCAGAATGTCTTCTGTTTTAGGGAAGGTGATCCACCCGGACCAAACCTGTGCCGTTCCCAGAAGGAAGATCACGGGCAGCCTGATACTGATCCGAGATGCGATCTGTTATGCGAGAGACAGAAACATGCGGCTTGTAGTCCTAAATTTAGATTTTGATCGCGCCTTGCACCAGTACCTCTTCAAGGTACTGGGAGTACACTGCGACGTCTATCAGGGCTGTCCGTTATCTCCTCTTCTGTTTGTGGCCTGCATCAAACCACTCGCACAGGTCTTGAGAAGGGACCAACGGATCAGTGGGGTGGGTATCCCGGGGAGTGGGGAGGATGACTGCCCAGTGCGTTTTTTACATGGACGTTGTCAACCTTATCTGTCGACAGGACCCTGGACAGAACAGACTGGTACGGACGAGCCTCTGGGGCGAGACTGTACAGAGACAAAACAGAAGCCCATTTTTTCCAACCATGGGCAGAACCAGACTTAACCAGACTACCACTGACTGGTAAAATGACCTACATAAGGGTACTAGGGGAAAGTTTGACAGGGAGGGAGGAGGAAGTGGCAAATGGAGTGGGATCCTGGGGACAGTAAGACAGAAACTCGATTTTTAATCAGTTCTGATTTTATCCCCCCACGAATAACTCTTTTAGCACTGGAACAGATGCAGTTTTACTTGCTGTGGGGAAGCAATTGGGAGAGGCTGAGAGGGAGGTGGTCAAGAGGCCCAGGTCCAAGGGGGGGGAAAGGCTTGCCTGACCTTGTTCGTGGGCAACCGCTACACAGCGTTACATCTGACTCTTGCCACCTCCCCGGTCAACAACAAGACCCAGGCCCTCACGCAGTTCTGGCTAGGATCTTACCTCAGAACCCTGAGGCTGATCCCAGTCGACCTGTGAGCCCCAGTCTCTTTCCTGCTCCCTGCACACTATACCCAGCTCCAGAAGTTAAGACATTTTTAACTGGAAAAAGAGGCAGTAACCGTTTGAGCTATACATCGTGCTCTTCTCTCTCTTTTGCAGGAGCGGGAACCAGTGTGTCCAGTGCACGGGCTCGCTACAGGCGAGCCCACAGCGGTTTGGCGCAACGTGGCCCATCCGGCTCTGCTGAACCGTCAACAGGACTTGTCCTGCATTGTCACCCACGAGATCCTCCAGGTCAGGGCCGTTATGCAGTCCCGGGGCATGGTGAGGACACCCAACCAGGCTGCGGCCAAGAGGAGTCGGTGAGGCACTTGCTCTGGGAGTGCAGAGCTGCCAGGGGCCTGTAGAAAGAAGCACTGTGGTCCTCTCACAACTTGCTGGTAGCAAAACGATTCATGTCCACCCCCCAGGCAGTGGCCATGGTAGCCACGGTAGACCTGGGGTGGTACAGAAGGGGGCCTCAACCCAAGGCGAAGGGTTCCCCACAACACCCAAGGACCCGGCCTGACAGCGCTGCAGCGCCTAGTGGATGGATCTCCTCTGGGCCCCGAAGGACAGGGCGGTTATTGAATTCGGAATAGCACTTTTTTAAACAAAGTTTGTTTTTAAACATGTTTTACTTTTGTTAAATCATTTGTACACAATTGAAATGGCTTTTACAGATTTGGATGTTTTACAAGAAAAAATACATTTATTCATGGTTGTTTCTATTGTTTTTAACATAGACTAACAATTTAAAATGTAATATTCAAATGCTGTTTTTACGTGTATAAATGTTGTACAAATATAAATGAGCTGTTTTAAAGGGAAATGTCACGTCACTTAAATAATAGTAATATTAATAATCTGTTCTGTGTGTATTTTCTATGACAGTTGCTGCATTTGATCGGAGAGGCGATCATAGGCCGGAGTTATTTGGTTAAGTGTATTATTGTTGTTCTGTTTCACAATTATTTTATTTTGCCCTGGGTAAGGAGGTGGTCTCGGTGATAGACTACAGGCCCGCTGCTCCTTTTCCTTTCTTTCTTAATTTATATTTTTCTTTTTCTTTTTTGCTTGTTCTGTTTTGCATTTCCCCTCTCCTGTATATAATTTTCTCTTCCCTTAGCTCCTCCCAGTGTCTTCAGTTTTGTGTTGTCTGCTAGCTGGGGTGGCCTGCTAGCCTGGTCTGCGATCTCATCTGATCTTGGAAGCTAAGCAGGGTCAGTGATTGAAGACGTTTTTGCAGGCAAGTTGGTTTTGTAGGAGAGGGAATTGTTCGCTGCTTTTTGGTATATATATTTTGGTTGGCATTGGTTTGAATTTGTTAGAATAGTTTTTTATTATTAGTTGAGTTTCACCAGCTTATGTTGTTGGGGGAAGGGTCTCTGTATAAGCAGATGGATTACAATGGCTTCTATGACCACCGCGAGGAAACTGAAAGAGTGCAGGACATAAAGTAAATAATCATGGTGCACCACCACCGAGGGAGAAATCCTATGATAGGGCTTGTATTGTGGAGGTGGATATCACTGGGAATCGTAAACTAATGATGGAATTGCTGTGAGGGATAGAGAAGGCATGCTGAGCAGTGACAGGGTGCAGATGCAAGGGGGATCAGGAGTACGAGATAACGATGTCACATGTCCATGGGAAGGAGTAACTGATGGATGGACTGAAAATCAAATCGTGTACGGTAATGGCGAGGAACATTTCATCGGATGAACTGGTGGCGTCCTTCATGAATTTATCCGTGTATATTAGCGATGATGCTATTGTTGCCAAATTGGAAGGATGGGGTGTGTCGGCAGTTTCTGATTTAGAAGAAATTATGGCTGGTAACGGAGATAGCGGATGTCACAAGATTCTGCAAGGTCCGGTTCACAGACGTGATGCACTCACTACCGTATTCTGCAAAGTTCAACACGACAGGCAAGTTAGTGTGCCGAATTTGTATTCAGCCTGGCCACGTAGTCCGGAATTGCCATGATTTGTTTATAACGGCGATGCAGAATACAAGGGCATTATGCAGAGTGGGTCGCAAAAGTGGGAAGACATTGCAATGGGTGTGGTGAGAGGCATCCACTGCACGTGTACTAGGCCGACAGACAGTGATGACATGGAACAACAGAAGGTGGTGGTAGAAGAGAGGACGGGAGGGAGAAAAAGGAGGCCAGGATGGTGAAGGAGAAGAGGGTGATGAATCTACTGTGGCAGATGGAATTGGGTCTAGCATCGAAATGAGCCGGAGTGTCGGCCACGGATCTGTCTGAAGGTGCAGGGGATGCTGATCATGAACGTTTTATATCTGACGCTAGTCCTAAAAATATGGAGGTGAAGGGTGAATCCTCGAAGAGTAAGGACTCTGTGCGTGACGTGTCCTCAGATGAAGTCAAAAGAGTGAGGAAAGAAGCGAAGGAAAGGAGACTGGTCAAGATCAAGAAGAAAAAGACTGGGTCTTGATGATGGAAACAATAAACATCATACTCCTACTCATGGTGAGCGTTATATCTGTCAATATTAATGAGACTAAGAGATATGAAAAAGTTAGACCAGACAGTAAGCCTACTTCAGGTTATTTCATGCCTTCAAGAGACACTGGCCTGACAGTATGTTGGATGGAGTAAGAAAGCGATGGATGGATTTGCTTTATTTTAATAATGGTAGGGAGAGGACTTGTGGGGTTGCTATTTTAATTAACCTCTTACAGCTCCCCCCCTACTTTGTGCAATTTCCGCCTGAAGACATACCCAAATCTAACAGCCTGTAGCTCAGGCACAGAACCAAGGATATGCATATTCTTGGTACCATTTGAAAGAAAACACTCTGAAGTTTGTGTACATGTGTATTGAATGTCGGAGAATATAAAACAATATATCGGGTTTAGATAAAATAATACATGACATTGTGTGGGTAACTGTATATTGGTTGGGGGATTGTAACGTTCGTTTGACAAAACGGGACACGTCAAGGAGTGCATTGTTGTGCTCTGACCTGTCTAGGCTAGACTTGCTGGGGGTAATGAAGGATCGTTGAGTGATGTATGTTGGGGTATGCATCCAGGTGAGAGAGCTTTCTTGAGGAGGCAGGTTGTTTTAAAAAGGTCTCAGGCAAAGCCGCATTGATTATTGTTCAGCGGCTGTAAATGTGGTGCAATATGTTCAAGATTAGGTATCATTTAAATGTTTTATGTGATTATGCCGTTCTTGGGCTCCTGCTGGGTCATAGTGTGCCTGCTAGAGGGGGTGGTGTATGGTGTTTGAATGCTGAGCTACTAAAAGAAGAAAAATATATGATATGATTGCTGATTGTATTAAAGAGAGTAATGTTGAGTGATTTTAAATGTGTTAATATTGGATTGTGGTGGGAGGGTCTAAAAGAGAAGACTAGAGGGTTTGAGTGTTGACGACGCAAGACGGACAAATTTTATTTTAAAGAGGGAGAGGATAGCTTTGAATAAAAAAATTGACATTGAGCTGGAAAAAGTTGATAGGGTGGAGGGTTATGATGTGGTAGGCTTTATGAAAGCTCAGGCTGCTGTACATAACATTGAGTGCATGTATGGGGGAAATGGGGGGGGTGCTAATGCTAAAATTACCTGATGCTGAACAAAAAATGTATGGCAAAGATATGACGGTTAAGGAGATATTGGAGGACATCTTGGACAGTAATAGGAAAAAAAGTCTGGGATCAGGTGGGCTGAAAAGTGAGTTTAATCATCAATGTGTGTATATTTTAGCACCTGTATTGTTGGACGTGTACATGGAACAGGCACAGATAGTTCCAGAATCATTTACAACAGGATTGTTAAATATTATAAATCCAATGGAGCAGGGAGAAGCTGGAAAATGTTAGGCCTTTAAGTTCACGGAATACTGATAAGATTTTGGCAAGGGTTTTCGCTAACCGTGCTAATAAAGTGATGGGGAATATCGTATCTGAGTCAGATACGTTTCTGGGAGAGATATTATGGATATTACTTGTACAATAAGGGATGTTGTTCGACATATGACTGTTGGAGGCATAGTGCTTAGCCTAGATTTGAACAATAAAACTAACTTGTGAAAGTAGGCATGTGAGAGATGTAATGGAGATGCATGGATGAATGTAAAATGTGTGTAAGTGTTAAAGGTGCACCTAATCAAAAACAAATAAGCCAGATCACAAAATTAAATGGTGCTTGTGGAGGAGAGAGAGAGTGGCAGGACTGGGCACCAGGACCTTTTATCGCCTAGTTCATCCCAAACCCAGGTGCAACTTGTCACCTTAATGACCCAATCAGCTCCACCTGTCCCCAATCTGCAAATAAAAAACACAGAGAAGGAGGCAGGGAAACCGAGGGGGTATAACACCCACTCCTATGAAAAGCAGGAACTAACAAAGACCTGAAAACAAAACCCACAACCACACAAATACACCAATACAAATGATCAAAAACCATAACCATAACGGTTCAGACACAAAATAGTATACAAACCATAAAGGTAAGAGGCCCACCGTATGCCCATGACACCAACCCAACCAAATCACCTGACCCCAACCAACCTCAGCAACCATGGTACCTGGAAGCAACAATTTAAGAGAATGAAATGGAGACCAAGTGACAGGAGAGCAGAAGCCAGAGCAACAGGAAGGACAAAATAAACCCTGTACAGACCACCAACCGAAAATGAAAAACAATGAAGGCGTCCGAAGATTGACTAAATTGGTGCATGGGAAAGCGCATCAGCCACCACATTATCCACACTTTTTACATGTCGTACATCCAAATGGAACACCTGCAGGAACAAACACCAGCGCATAATCCTGCGATTTGGGCAAAGCATGCTGTGCAGGAAATTAAGGGGGTTGTGGTCAGTGTAAACCACAATAGGGACCACACATACACCTCAAAATGCTTCAATGTCCAGATTAAAGCATGGGCCTCTTTCTCCCCTACTGAATAAATCAACTGATAGCTGTTAAACTTTCGGGAGAAATAACTAACAGGATGTTCAACACCCCCATCTGCTTGAAGCAACACTACACCTGCCCCTAAGTTGCTGGCATCCACATATAGGCTGATGCGAGTTCCAATCTTGGGGCAGCCAACACAGGGTCAGAACTAAGAAGCAGTTTCACATTTTCAAAAGCACTCTGACAGCAGGAAGACCAGATTAAATCAGCCCTCTTCTTCAACAGATCAGTCAGAGGTGCTACAAACGTGGAGAAGTTGAAGCAAAACCCACGATAATACCCAACCATACCTAGGAAGCGTTGCAGCTCCTTCTTGGTGGTGGGCAGTGGAAACAGATCGATAGTGGCCACTTTAGCCCGCACCGGGAGAACATGACCCTGCCCGACCACTCTGCCGAGGTAGGTCACTGTTGCCTGGGCAAACTCATATTTGGCTAAGTTCACAGTGAGTCAGGCCTCAGTCAAACGTTCAAACAGAATCCGTATCTCTGCACCAGATCGCGCTCCCAAGTGTCACTATAAAACAACCACCTCATCTAGATAAACAGCACAGCCTTCAAGGCCAGAGATCACCCTATTCATTAGACGCTGAAACGTAGCAGGAACTTTGCGTAGGCCTAAACTCCTGACCGTATAGGAGAAAAGACCTGAATAAATAATCATCGCAGATATTTCACGAGCTCTTGATGACAAAGGCACTTCCCAGTAACCCTTCAGCAAATCAAAACTTGCTGAAAAACCGGGCAGCACCAACCTGGTAAACACAATCTTCCATCCGTGGGAGTGGGTAACAGTCCGGTTGTCAGTGCAAAATCTAAGAACCATCTGGCTTGCTCACCAAGAGACACGGGGAGGCTCAACTGGAGAATGATGGTACAGTGATATCATTAACCAGCATGTACTTAAGAAGTTAAGTCTAGGCCTCCCGCTAGAGGGACAACTTCCGCTGACACTGAAGGGCTCACAACTCAAATAAATAATCTTTAAAATTATGGATATTAAACATTTAGGTACATACAAGTGTCTTCTTTGGTTGAAAGCTTAAATTCTTGTTAATCTAACTGCACTGTCTGATTTACAGTAGGCTTTACAGCGAAAGCATGCCATAAGATTGTTTGAGGACAGCGCCCCACATCAACAGGTTTCATTAAATATTCACTTTTTGAAAATCTTCCTCTGATTTGTCAACCAAATGGTCCCAGCTATAACATGTAGTGTCATTTTGTTAGATAAAATCCTAATTCATATCCCAAAAGTTGATTTAGTTGGCACCATCGTTTTGAGTAATCCACTCGTTCAACATGCAGAGAAAGGAATCCAAAAATCTACACCTAAACTTTGTTTCTACCCAGTGCTCTGGTACCCTAAAATGTGATTAAACTATAATATTTCATACGGAAAGTAGTATGTTCAATAGGAAAGCAATTTCAGATTTCCAAACTGGTGTTGTGTACTAAAACTCATATTTATTACTCCTTATTCAAGTTACTAGCCTGAAGCCATGAACAAAGACTGTTGACACCTTGTGGAAGCCATGGGATTTGCAATATGGGAGCTGGAATTGGATATTCCCCTATGCTTTCCATTGTAAGAGCATGGGCTCTCTAAATTTTTTTAAATTAAGGTTGGATTTTCTCCTACCATATCTATGTGTCAGCAAAACAAGACTGAAAATCAGTGATCAAATCAGTTAACTCTGCTTGACAATCAGACAGGTGACCCAACAAACTCTCCAAGGGACTCAGAATTCAAAATACCACCACCAGGGCCCAGCACCCCCTGTCCGTCACACTGCATGTGAAGTGGCTGACAACGGATTCCACCAAAAGAACAGGGACTACGTCAGTTTTAGCACATAGTTCTGCTTTAGTCAATTCAGAAGACAAACGAGCATAATAGGGCTTTAACAAATTGACGAGGCAGAGCTAATTCACCTTTCTGTGCTCAGGGGTTGCAATCAGATAGTTCAGATCAGACAATTGGCGAACCACAGTGTATGGGCCGCTGAATTTGGCCTGAAAAGGAGAACCCTGGACTAATGTTGCGGCTCTGCGAGCCGGTCAAACAACCTTTTCATCATCACCTGAGAGGAAGCTAGTTTTTCTTTAGCCATTTCACAAGCTACATACAACTGGTGTCAGAAACACTAACAGATTACAACAAATTTGGGGGAGGCTCAACCACCTTCCAATCTTCCTTTAATACAGCAAGAGGCCCTTGCACAGTATGACTAAAATCAAGGTCATTAGAACTGGAACAAGTGCTCTCGTGATACTTCTTTAACAACGAGTAGCAACCAGCGTAACCCGTCTTCCCAGTCACATTTTAATTCAGTGCAGTACGCACGTAACAGTGACTTCAAAGTCTGATAAAGGCTCAAAGAACCCTTGACTCTGCACATGATAAGCACTGGACTGATTATGTTTTAAACACAATTGTCACAAGACTTGTAAAAATATGTGCAAAGTGAAGTTGGAACACTGATGGCTCTGAATCAACTGAGATATTCCAAAAATGTAGAGAACGGTGAAAAAGCCTTCACAACAGATTTAGTGGTAATGTTGCGAAGTGGATAGGCTGCAGGATCTCGTGGCCTGACACATCACAGTTAACGTGTAGGTGCTACCAGCTTTATAATGGGGTAATGGTCCAAAACAAGCAATAAGCAAATGCTCGGCCTGCAACAGTAGTTGGTTGTAGCGGAACGGGCCTTAACATCTGATTAGGCTTCAGAGTCAGCTGACAAACATGGCATGTTTTGATGTAAGCGGAAATGACTTTAAACGAGGCCAATAAAAATGACGCACAATTCGATCATAGGTTTTACAAACCCCTAAGTGATCAGAAATGTCATGAGATGTTTTCAAAACTAGATCAAAGCTTAGAAGGAACGCGATCTGAACAATAGAATCACCCACAACTTTTGCTGTGAGGCGTCCATTTCCTTATCAACAACTGATCTTGAAAGTTGTAACCCTGGGCAACACGCCTTACCTCAACCAGAAGTACTTGATCAAATAAACCTTAATTAAGGTAGGATCAGCGGACTGCTCCATCACAATATCCCTACAGGACAGATAATCCCTTAATTTATTAACCTTTGCCTAACTGTTCGGTTACGTGTTGTGTATATTCCGTTTTGACGTTAGTGTCAGCACCGCTCATAACACGAGTCACAGTGCATGCAGAGAAAACCTCCAGGATTCACTGTACGTTTTCATCGATAATCCCTACATGGGATGGTGTATGAGAAACCGCCAGACACGACTACAGGCAAAGTTGTTACCAAAATCACATGAACACCATTAATGGGCAGAAAGGGACACACCCCAAGGGAAACTTCACCTTGCACTTGGTCAGATATAAGTTTGACTTTGTGCAAGGGTACAGACAATGTATTCAAACCTATCCCTTGAATCAGAACACTGGTTCCTGTATCTGTCTACAAAGAAAAAGTAAGAACAGACTCAAACAAATAATTCAGAGGCACCAGTGTCTCACATAATCTTTACTGGCACATCACTTCCCAACAGTGAAACATGGCGAATAATCAGTACTAAAAGGTTTGTACAATTCTTGGGCTTCTGCAAGAGGATTAACATGAGGAACAGGCCCAGCTAACGCAACAGGTTTTACATTTGTGCTGGCCAATCTGCTGAACTTTTTTTTACCAAGAACAGGACACGCATTCTTCCAGTGGTCTTCACCTTGACAATAGTTACAGATTTTACTTACATCATTCTGTCCACATGAACCATGTTTGGATCTAGATGCAATTTGCTGACCGAAATCCACCTGAACTGTTCCTATGCCCCCAATCTCGCATACGGGATCCTCCAAAACTGCCTTTGTGGGTCAGTATGTACAGTTGAAGTCGGAAGTTTACATACACTTAGGTTGGTGTCATTAAAACTTCTTTTTCAACCACTCCACAAATGTCGTGTTAACAAACTATAGTTTTGGCAAGTCGGTGAGGACATCTACTTTGTGCAAGTCATTTTTCCAGACAGATTATTTCACTGAAAATTCACTGTAGCTATAAACGGCTTAGAAAATTCCAGAAAATTATGTCATGGCTTTAGAAGATTCTGATAGGCTAATTGACATTGTTTGAGTCAATTGGTGGTGTACCACTCAGTACCTCTTTGCTTGACATCATTAGAAAATCAAAAGAAATCAGCCAAGACCTCAGAAACAAAATTGTACATCTCCACCAGTCTGGTTCATCCTTGGGAGCAATTTCCAAATGCCTGATGGTACCACGTTCATCTGTATAAACACCATGGGACCACGCAGCCGTCATACCACTCAGGAAGGAGACACCTTCTGTCTCCTAGAGATGAGCGTACTTTGGTGCGAAAAGTGCAAATCAATCCTAGAACAACAGCAAAGGACCTTGTGAAGTTGCTGGAGAAAACAGGTACAAAATTCTCTATCCACAGTAAAACGAGTCATATATCGACATAACCTGAAAGGCAGCTCAGCGAGGAAGAAGCCACTGCTCCAAAACCTGCTTCAAAACCGCCATAAAAATAGCTAGACTATGGTTTGCAACTGCACATGGGGACAAAGATCGTACTTTTTGGAGAATTGTCCCCTGGTCTGATGAAACAAAAATACAACAGTTTGGCCATCGTTATGTTTGGAGGAAAAAGGGGAGGCTTGCGAGCCAAAGATCACCATCCCAACCGGGAAGCACGGGGGTGGCAGCATCATGTTGCGGGGGTGCTTTGCTGCTGGATGAACTGGTGCACTTCACAAAATAGATGGCATCATGAGGAGGAAAATGATGTGGATATATTGAAGCAACATCTGAAGACATCAGTCAGGAAGTTAAAGCTTGGTCACAAATGTGTCTTCCAAATGGACAATGACCAAGGATACTTCCAAAGTTGTGGTAAAATCGCTTAAAGACAACGAAGTCAAGGTATTGGAGTGGCCATCACAAAGCCCTCACCATAATCCAACTGAAAATTTGTGGGCAAAACTGAAAAAGCATGTGCAAGCAAGGAGGCCTACAAACCGGACTCAGTTACACCAGCTCTGTCAGGAGGAATGGGCCAAAATGTACCCAACTTATTGTGGGAAGCTTGTGGAAGGCTACCAAAGTTAAACAATTTAAAGGCAACTCTACCAAATACACTAAATTAGTATGTAAACGTCTGATCCACTGGGAATGTGCTGAAATGAATGTACTATTTTTTCTGACATTTCACATTCTTAAAATAAAAAGTGGTGATCCTAACTGACCTAAGACAGGGAACTTTTACTAGGATTAAATGTCAGAAATTGCGAAAGATTGGGTTTACATGTATATGGCTAAGGTGTATGTAAACTTGAACTCATCTGCCAAAACAGCAGCTTCAGATGCAGTCCGTATTATGGAAACAATAAACATCATACTCCTACTCATGGTGAGCATTATATCTGTCAATATTAATGAGACTAAGACATATGGAAAAGTTAGACCAGACAGTAAGCCTACTTCAGGTTATTTCATGCCTTCAAGAGACACTGGCCTGACAGTATGTTGGATGGAGTAAGAAAGCGATGGATGGATTTGCTTTATTTTAATAATTTTAATTAAGCGGGATAGTGTGCAGAATATTAGGGAAGTGCACACGGGTAATGTTTATGCAAATAAAGGTTGAGAGTTGACACCTGAGCAAGTGTGGGTAACTTTAACATTACGGACACATTTCTATTTTATTGAGTGATGTATGTTGGGGTATGCATCCAGGTGGAGAGCTTTCTTGAAGAGGCTGGTTGTTTTAAACCGTTTGAGGCAAATTGACATTGATTATTGTTCAGCGGCTGGTGCAATATGTTCAAGATTAGGTATCATTTAAATGTTTTATGTGATTATGCCGTTCTTGGGCTCCTGCTGGGTCATTTGCCTACTAGAGGGGTGGTGTATGGTTTAATAGCTACTAAAAGAAGAAAAATATATGATATGATTGCTGATTGTATTAAAGAGAGTAATGTTGAGTGATTTTAAATGTGTTAATATTGGATTGTGGTGGGAGGGTCTAAAAGAGAAGACTAGAGGGTTGAGTGTTGACTACGCAAGACGGACATTTTATTTTAAAGAGGGAGCGGATAGCTTTGAATAAACAAATTGACATTGAGCTGGAAAAAGTTGATAGGGTGGAGGGTTATGATGTGGCAGGCTTTATGGAAGCTCAGGCAGCTGTACATAACTTTGAAAAGAGTGCATGTATGGGGGCAATGGGGGTGGCGATCAAGGCTGTAGTGAGGAGGTTTTAGGTTTCATTGATGCTAAATTATCTGATGCTGAACGAAAAATGTATAACAAAGATATGACGGTTAAGGAGATATGGGAGGATATCTTGGCCAGTAATAGGAAAAAAAGTCTGGGATCAGATGGGCTGATAAGTGAGTTTAATCATCAATTTGTGGATATTTTAGCACCTGTATTGTTGGACGTGTACATGGAACAGGCACAGATAGTTCCAGAATCATTTACAACAGGATTGTTAAATATTATAAATCCAATGGAGTAGGGAGAAGCTGGAAAATGTTAGGCCTTTAAGTTCACGGAATACTGATGAGATTTTGGCAAGGGTTTTCGCTAACCGTGCTAATAAAGTGATGGGGAGTATCGTATCTGAGTCAGATGTACAGTGTTCCTGGGAGGGATATTATGGATATTACTTGTACAATAAGAGATGTTGTTCGACATATGACTGTTGAGGGAGGCATAGTGCTTAGCCTAGATTTGAACAAGAAAACTAACTTGTGAGGGATGTAATGGAGATGCATGGATGAATGTAAAATGTGTGTAAGTGTTAATGGTGCACCTAATCAAAAACAAATAAATCAGATCACAAAACAAAATGGTGCTTGTGGAGCGAGAGAGAGTGGCAGGACTGGGCACCAGGACCTTTTATCACCTAGTTGATCCCAAACCCAGGTGCAACTTGTCACCTTAACGACCCAATCAGCTACACCTGTCCCCAATCTGCAAATATAAACACAGAGAAGGAGGCAGGGAAACCGAGGGGGGTATAACACACACTCCTATGAAAAGCAGGAACTAACAAATACCTGAAAACAAAACCCACAACCACACAAATACACCAATACAGCTGATCAAAAACCATAACGGTTCAGACACAAAATAGTATACAAACCATAAAGGTAAGACGCCCACCGTATGCCCATGATGGCAACCCAACCAAATCACCTGACCCCAACCAACCTCAGCAACCACGGTACCTGGAAGCAACAATTTAAGAGAAAGAAATGGAGACCAAGTGACAGGAGAGCAGAAGCCAGAGCAACAAGAATGACAAAATAAACCCTGTAAAGACCACCAACCGAAAATAAAAACAAACAACGAAGGCGTCCGAAGATCGACGAAATCGGTGCACATTAAAGCACATTATCCACACCCAAACGCCTGCAGGAACAAACACCAGCGCATAATCCTGCTTTTTAGGCAAAGCATGGTGTGCAGGAAAGTAAGTGGGTTGTGGTCAGTGTAAACCACAATAGGGACCACACACATACCTCAATATGCTTCAATGCCCAGATTAAAGCAAGGGCCTCTTTCTCCCCCACTGAATAAATCAACTGATAGCTGTTAAACTTTCGGGAGAAATAACTAAAAGGATGTTCAACACCCCCATCTGCTTGAAGCAACACTACACCTGCCCCTACGTTACTTGTATCCACATATAGGCTGAAGGCAGTTCAAGTCATGGGGCAGCCAACACAGGGTCAGAACTAAGAAGCAGTGTCACATTTTCAAAAACACTCTGACAGCAGGAAGACCAGATTAAATCAGCCCTCTCCTTCAACAGATCAGTCAGAGATGCTACAACCTTGGAGAAGTTGAAGCAAAACCCCCGAAAGTACCCAACCATACCTAGGAAGGGTTGCAGCTCCTTCTTGGTGGTGGGCGGTGGAAACAGATTAATAGTGGCCACTTTAGCCCGCACCGGGAGAACACGACCCTGCCCGACCACTCTGCCGAGGTAGGTCACTGTTGCCTGGGCAAACTCAGTTGGCAAAGTTCACAGTGAGACAGGCCTCAGCCAAATGTTCAAACAGACTCCGTATCTGCACAAGATCGCGCTCCCAAGTGTCACTATAAAACAACCACATCATCTAGATAAACAGCACAGCTTTCAAGGCCAGAGGTCATCCTATTCATTAGACGCTAAAACATAGCAGGAACATTGCGTAGACCTCAACTCCTGACCGAATAGGAGAAAAGACCCGAAGGAATAATGTAGATATTTCACGATCTCTTGATGACAAAGGCACTTCCCAGTAACCCTTCAACAAATCAAACTTGCTGAAAAACCGGGCAGCACCAACCTGGTAAACACAATCTTCCATCTGTGGGAGTGGGTAACAGTCCAGTTGTCAGTGCAAAATCTAAGAAAGTATGCCATAAGATTGTTTGAGGACAGTGCCCCACATCAACATTTTCCACAATCGTAGGTTTCATTAAATATTCACTTTTGGAAAATCTTCCTCTGATTTGTCATCCAAAGGGTCCCAGCTATAACATGTAGTGTCATTTTGTTAGATAAAATCCTTCTTCATATCCCAAAAAGTCGATTTAGTTGGCACCATCGATTTGAGTAATCTACTCGTTCAACATGCAGAGAAAGCAATCCGAAAATCTGCATCTAAACTTTGATTCAACAAGTCAAAGTACGTTTCTAGTTAGTGCTCAGGTACCCTAAAATGTAATTAAAGTATAATATTTAATACGGAAAGAAGTATGTTCAATAGGAAAGCAATATTAGCAGGTGCGCGTCCTCCTCATTGCACGCGCAAACACAGATTTCCAAACTGGTGTCGTTGTACTAAAACTCATATTTATCACTCGTTATTGAAGTTACAAGCCTGAAGCCAAGAACAAAGACTGTTGACACATTGTGGAAGGCATGGGAATTCCAATATGGGAGCTGGAATTGGATATTCCTCTATGCTTTCATACCTTAAGGGAACATTTTGACGCTTGCCATATGGTTAGTGAGAAAGTCCATATTGCAAATGTACGGTCCCTTACTAGACATCCAAAAACGTTTGTAAAATTCGCGGACGGCGTCGGGCCGTGCGACAGGGCCGAATCTTCCTGGAAGTCATTAAACGAACTCTTTCGGACATTCGGTTTCCGTTTTATAAAATATTCAAATTTTGGTCATTTTTCCGCTGTCCCGGTAAATCCCACAAGAGGGCGAATGGAATCATATTGCAAATGTACAAAAAATCACGAATCACGACGTGGCCTTATCCCCTAAATGGAAAAGACTTTGAAGACGAAACTTGGTGAGCATAGGTTTGGCATAATGGGCAGTTGGCCCTGAACAAGATGGCGTCTAGGCCTCAACGTTTTTTGAGTTATGGCCATTTTTCTGGGATTAAAGGTCAACCCTCATGAACTGTAAGTCAGTCATTTCTCCCAAAAGATGTCAAAGAAAAGCTATCTCACACACACACACACACACACACACACACACACACACACACACAGCAAGGATGGAGTGACAAAGTGTGGTGCTTAAAGACACACAGAGCCTGCAATGGATTTCCATATTCTCAAGGCCATGCCGAGTTCAACGAGATGCCCCACTTGACCGTAGCTCGCTCTGAGTGCAGCGACTGTGAAAAAAGTAGGCCCAAAATTACGCCTGGCCCTAAATGTCATTTGATTTTGGGTGACAGTGAGAGAACCGTTAGGGTGAAAAGCACAATTCGACTTCCGGTACGTTCCTGAGGTCCTCCCGATCTGTGCAAGCCTAACCTTCACCGTGTGGCATTAATTAACCCTTAACAGAAAAATCTTTTTTTTTTTATCTCACAGCTTACAATGACATCTCTCCTTACAGGAAAACATTGCCTGCTCCCCTAAATTCAACCTAGAGCCTATGTGGGTTAATATTGCCTTATTAACATGTCTTCAATGACAATCCATCAGGCCACTATGAGGCTTACCTGTGTTGATTCTAAGCTTCCTGAAGCAACCGGAAGTGGTTAAAATCACCCTAAAAGTGTTTTTCCATACCAAAACTGATGTTTGATAGAAATAGTGAATTCAATCCTGTGTAAATCAGTCAGTTCTTAACGTATATACTTAAAACTCAGGATTCTGTAAAAGCATACTCCAATGAGGATATGCTTTTACTTTTAGCTTCCTGTGTCAAGTGCCATAATTGGTGTCACAGGGGCTGTTTCAAAGGGTTAAAAAAGTCAGATCTTTCCAAAACGTCATGTGTGCGATTAGGCAACCCTCATGAACTGTAAATCAGTCATGTCTCCCATAAAATGTCCAAGAAAAACTCAATCACACACACACACAGCTTGGACGGAGGGACACAGTGGGGTGTGTCGAGACAGACAGAGCCTGCAATAGTTAACTTTGTTCGAACTAGAACCGTCATACCTAGAGCTCAGGTTGATAGTGCGTGGTGAGTTATGTGGCTCTAGAAGGTTCTCGGACTGAGAAACAGCCTCGTACATTTGCAATGACTTCAATACATTTTTACATCACGAAAATTACGACATTTAGAAATGTCCCAGAGCCGCAAGGCTAGGTGCATTGCAACCGCCTCGGCCCATAGAGACAGACCCCAACGTTTCTGTCCGATAGCACATTCAAGGACCCCGTAGCAAGGCATGGAAAAAAGTGGATTTTCAGCACCAATTAAGGTCTAGCTCGTGCACCAAATGACCTATCGGGCCGAAACTTGGGATTCGGGGTCGCCTCAGCTAGGCCTACACATAATGTCAGAACTGGACCCGCAGCTAGAACGTAACTACCTGTTTTACGTTTTTATTGTGGTTTGAACAGAAGGCGCTGTGAATTTTGGGCCAGCTCTGAAATATGTGATAGTTGGCTTCTAAACGAGTTGCAAAAAGTGGGTGTGGTGTCAGTTTGTATCAGTTTGGTGTCAGAATGATGACTTGCTGGTGACTTTTGTCTTTTTGCAATATGTTTAAACAGTGAGGTACCATCACCAAAGTGACATTCTGAAATCAACCCCAACGAGCGATGGAGAGGAACCAGAATCACTGCCCGGCCATCCCGAGTTCATCATGCCAGTCAATTTTGCATTTCTGCAGTATTTTTGAGCATGACAAATTCGTGATGGTAAATGTCCATTGAAGCATATTGCAAGTGCACAGTGCATTTGCAATATGATTCAACCGTGAAAAAACATCACCAAATGGACATGATGAAATCAACACCAACGAGCGATGGAGAGGAACCACTATCACTGCCCGGCCATCCCGAGTTCATCGGGCCAGTCAATTTTGCATTTCTGCAGTATTTTTGAGCATTACAAATTTGTGATGATAAATGCCCATTGAAACATATTGCAAATGCACAGCCGTGCACCTGGTGATTCGAATGGGTTACCATTACGGGGTAGCAAGAGGTCCACAATTGGATAGGGAACACCCCCCACCGGCGCCCCTTGTCATTTTGGACGTTTTTCAAAAAATCGTTAAAAAACAACAGTCCCACCTCTCCCTCATCATACATGACAAATAGACCATCTAGGTTGATTCATGGCTTAACATAGTGCTATATGTCATTTTGGCAGTATAAATGCCTTTTGGACATGGTTCACTGACTTTTGTGTTTGTAAACCGACTTCCATTGATCGTACATGGCAAATGGATATAACATCCTGATTTGGCACTTTCAAATCTTTCATATTGCATTTAGACATTTCTTATGGCATTTGGCCTAAACAAGTGAGTTTTGACTTCCTATGAAATCATATTGCAAATGGACAAAACATATGCCTTATGCACAAGTAAAAAACTTTTTTTTTTAGAGCTGCCGGGGTCTCCCGTCTGTCCTGAGCTGCCGGGGTCTCCCGTCTGTCCTGAGCTGCCGGAGTCTCCCGTCTGTCCTGAGCTGCCGGAGTCTCCCGTCTGTCCTGAGCTGCCGGAGTCTCCCGTCTGTCCTGAGCTGCCGGAGTCTCCCGTCTGTCCTGAGCTGCCGGAGTCTCCCGTCTGTCCTGAGCTGCCGGAGTCGCCCGTCTGTCCTGAGCTGCCGGAGTCGCCCGTCTGTCCTGAGCTGCCGGAGTCGCCCGTCTGTCCTGAGCTGCCGGAGTCGCCCGTCTGTCCTGAGCTGCCGGAGTCGCCCGTCTGTCCTGAGCTGCCGGAGTCGCCCGTCTGTCCTGAGCTGCCGGAGTCGCCCGTCTGTCCTGAGCTGCCGGAGTCGCCCGTCTGCCCTGAGCTGCCGGAGTCGCCCGTCTGTCCTGAGCTGACGGAATCTCCTGTCCATTCGGGACCCATTGCTAGGGTCCCCAGTCTGAGGTCGGCGGCGAGGGTCACCGGTTGAGGAGGCGGACAAAGACGATGGTAAGTGGGGTCCACGTCCCACGCCAGAGCCGCCACCGCGGACAGACACCCACCCAGACCCTCCCCTAAAGGTTCAGGTTTTGCGGCCGGAGTCCGCACCTTTCCGGGGGGTACTGTCACGTTCTGACCTTAGTTCCTTTGTTATGTCTTTGTTTTAGCATGGTCAGGGCGTAAGTTGGGTGAGTTTGTCTGTGTTCCGTTTTCTATGTTGTGTTCTGTGTTTGACCTGGTATGGTTCTCAATCAGAGGCAGGTGTCATTTTTCCCGCTTGTGTTTCGTGGGTGTTTATTTTCTGTGTCTGTGTGATCCACATGGAACTGTTTCGGTTGGTTATTTCACGAGTCGTTTATTGTTTTGTTTCAGTGTTGGCTTGTTTAAAAAAAGAGCATGAACACGTAACACGCTGCGCATTGGTTCTCCGATCCTTACTACTGCTCCTCGTCGTCGGAAGAGGAAGACAGCCGTTACAATCACCCACAACTTTTGCTGTGAGGCGTCCATTTCCTCAACAACTGATCTTGAACGTTGTAACCCTAGGCAGAACTCCTTACTTCAACCGGGGGTATTTTGGGTATAGAAATAATATTTATGGAACAAAAGGAACATTTGCTGTGTAACTGGGAGTCTCGTGAGTGAAAACATCCGAAGATTTTCAAAGGTAAACGGTTAATTTGATTGCTTTTCTGATTTTCGTGACCAAGCTTCCTGATGCTAAGTGAACATAATGCTATGCTAGTCTATCGATAAACCTACACAAATGCTTGGATTGCTTTCGCTGTAAAGCATAATTTCAAAATCTGACACGACAGGGTGATTAACAAAAGGATATGCTGTGTTTTGCAATATTGCACTTGTGATTTCATGAATATTAATATTTTTTTGTAATATTATTTGACTGTTGCGCTATGCTATTCAGCAGTTGCTGACGAAAATGATCCCGCAACAGGGATGGGTAGCGTCAAGAAGCCTCTTAAGCCTACCCCCTACTTTTTCGAACATTTTGTTAAAAATCGCGCAACATTTTGGCGTCCTGCTACTCATGCCAGGAATATAGTATATGCATATGATTAGTATGTGTGTATAGAAAACACTCTCACGTTTCTAAAACTGCTTAAATCACGGCTGTGACTATAACAGAACGTCTGTTTCATCGAAAAGCGCAGGAAAATCTGATCACTGAAAGTGGAAAAAAATATCCATGCGCCAATTCAACCCATTGTTAAAGGTGAACCGTATTAAATGAGGCCGAGGTTGCAGTACCTACAGCTTCCACAGGATGTCTAGAGTCTTCTCATTTGCTTTGGATTTGATTCTTGGTAGAACCGACCCAAGGGAACCGATTCCCTCCGACCTCCAACTTGATGTATTGGCTGAGTTTTTTCCGGACATTTTTTCCAGACGACCACCTATCGAATTTACATCGCCTCCTGATGATTTTTATCGCTTATTAACGTGTACTAATACCTAAAGTTGCATTAGAAAAGTATTTCAAGTGTTTTGTGAAAGTTTATCGTCGACTTTTTAACTTTTAAAAAATGACGTTACGTTATGAAACGCTATTTTTTTCCGTTTATCACACAGTCTTCATAGATCGATATCTAGGCTATATATGGACCGATTTAATCGAAAAAAGACCCAGTATTGATTATGGGACATCAAGGAGTGCCAACAAAGAAGATGGTCAAAGGTAATGAATGTTTTATATTTTATTGTGCGGTTTGTGTAGCGCCGACTATGCTAATTATTTTGTTTACATCCCCTACGGGTCTTTTGGGGTGTTACATGCTATCAGATAATAGCTTCTCATGCTTTCGCCGAAAAGCATTTTAAAAATCTGACTTGGTGCCTGGATTCACAACGAGTGTAGCCTTAATTCAATACCAAGCATGTGTATTTTAATGAACGTTTGCGTTTTAACTAATACTATTAGCGTTTAGCGTAGCGGATTTGCATTTCCAGAGCTCTAGTTGGGACGTCTGCGTCTCAAGTAGGAGCAAGAGTTTTAAAAAGGGAACGTTTTTCATACAAAAATTAGAATAGCTCCCCCTAACACTTAACTGGTTTTAATAAACAAGATATTTTGTCACAAAAAGATGCTCGACTATGCATATAATTGACAGCTTTGGATAGAAAACACTCTGACGTTTCCAAAACTGTGAAGATATTGTCTGTGAGTGCAACAGAACTGATGTTACAGGCGAAACCCAGATAAAAATCCAACCAGGAAGTGCCGCATTTTTTGAAACCGCCTCATGCCAATGATTCCTTATATGGCTGTGAATAAGCTACGAATGAGCTTACGTTTTCCACGTATTCCACAAGGTGTCTACAGCATTGTGACGTCTTTTTACGCATTTCCATTGAAGAATAGCCGTAAGGGACCATATTTAGCAAGTGGTCACATGGTGTCTCCCGCAGAAAATCTTGCGTAAAATACTGAGGTAGCCATTTTTCTAATCGCCTCGACGGATATATTATTGAATATATATGTTAAAACACCTTGAGGATTTATCCTAAACAACGTTTGCCGTGTTTCTGTCGATATTATGGAGCTAATTTTGAAAAAAGTTTGGCTTGTAGTGGTAGCATTTTCCGGGTTGATTTCTCAGCCATGTATGATGAACAAACGGGAGCTAAAAAAGGAACATTTGCTATTTAACTGGGAGTCTCCTGAGTGAAAACATCCAACGTTCTTCAAAGGTAAATGATTTAATTTGGTTGCTTTTCATATTTTTGTGAAAATGTTGCCTGCTGCCAGCAGAGCCTAGCATAGCATTATGCCATGATAAACTTACACAAATGCTTGTCTAGTGTTGGCTGTAACGCATATTTTGAAAATCTGAGATGACAGTGTGATTAACAAAAGGCTAAGCTTGTGTTTGAATATATTTCATTTGCGATTTTCATGAATAGGAAAAGTTTCTAGGGGTATTTATGTCTGCTGCGTTATGCTAATTCGTTTGAGGCTATGATTACGCTCCCAGATCCGGGATTACTAGTCGCAAGAAGATAACAAGTCCAATACAGCAAATGAAAGATAAACATTTTGTTAATCTACCCATCGTGTCAGAGTTTTAAAATGTTTTACAGCGAAAACCAAACATATCTATGTTAGATCACCACCAAATCCAAAAAAGACAACCATTTTCCCCAGCCAAAGATAGTCACAAAAGCAGAATTAGAGATAAAATGAATCACTAACCTTTGATAATCTTCATCAGATGACACTCATATGACACAATACATTTATGTTTTGTTCGATAATATTCATATTTATATCCACAAATGTCAGATTACATTGGCGCCATGTTCAGAAATGCCTCCAAAATATCCGGAGTAATTACAGAGAGTTACGTCAAATAACAGAAATAGTCATATTAAACTTTGACGAAAGATACATGTTTTACATAAAATTAAAAGATACACTTGTTCTTTATGCAACTGCTGTGTCAGATTTTGTAAAAAAAAAATACGAAAAAAGCATACCATGCAATAATCTGGGACGCGGTCAGAAACATTTCTCCGCTATGTTGGAGTCAACAGTAATACGAAATTATATCATAAATATTCCCTTACCTTTAATGATCTTTCATCAGAATGCAGTGCCAGGAATACTAGTTCCGCAATAAATCGTTGTTTTGTTCCATAATATTGTCCATTACTAGTATCCAATTAGCTACTTTTGCTAGCACGTTTAGTTCACATTTCCAAAAGCTGATGCTGGTCCAGGCGAACTCGGACGAAAACTTCAAAAAGTTATATTCCAGGTCGAATAAACTGGTCAAACTAAGTAGAGATTCAATCTTCAGGACGTTATTATCATATATGTCCAATAACGTTCCAACCGGAGCATTTGTTTTTGTCTACAGAGTAATGGAACGCATGGTGATATCATGAGGAATGCGCGTAACCAGGAACTTGCATTCTGCCAGACTACTGACTCAAATAGCTGCCTTCCGGCCCCACATCACACAAGATGCTTCATTCCACATTGTACTGACTGTTGACATCTAGTGGAAGGCGTAGGAAGTGTGAACAGACCCATATCTTACTGGGATGTGAATAGGCGATGAGTTGAAAATCAACCAGCCCCAGAATTTCCACTTCCTGTTTGGAAGTTTGACTGCACTATGAGTGCTGTTATACTCACAGACATAATTCAAACAGTTTTAGAAACTTCAGAGTGTTTTCTATCCAATAGTAATAATAATATGCATATATTAGCATCTGAGACAGAGTAGGAGGCAGTTCACTATGGGCACGCAATTCATCCAAAGTCAAAATGCTGCCCTCTATCCCTAAAAAGTTCAAACTTGGTCACAAATGGGTCTTCCAAATGGACAAATGACCCCAAGTATACTTCCAAAGTTGTGGCAAAATGGCTTAACCATCCCGTTGTTCTCATTCTGTATACACCCCGTGTGCTCCGGGTAAAACTGACCCGCCTTGACTAAACCCCCAATTAGCACATGTGTGACAGTATGCATGTGTACAGCCTTTACAGATATATTTCTTACACCTGCAGTACACAGTATGTGTTTTAAAGTCATTCTTTGGTGGGCGGATCTGACACCTCTTCCTCTTACTTGCCCCAGCTGGGGAAGTGGATGGGGCCCACCCATAACTTGATCCCATATTTTTCTGGCTTGCTGGGCATATACTGCCGGAAAGGACAATGACCTTTGGCAAGAAGAGATGGGCATCATCGATATTTATTAGCATCCGTGTCACACAGAAACAGTCACAGAAGTCAGTGGTGAAAATCACTTTTATTAAATATATATATATATACTACCTCCTGAATGGAACCAGTTGCTCAAACACTGTCACGTCAGGCCCTGGGTTGTAGAGGTATGGCAGCCGTTCAACCCACTTTTCCCAGACCTCTCAAACGGCTGCCAGTTTGTCTGTCCCACATCTTGCAGGTCTTGACTCATGGTCATCAAATCGTAGCAGTCTTGAGTAAGTGTGAAATACTTTTAGTTGCATGTTGGCACGGAAAATGGCCCTTCCACTCCCTGCATCCCATAGACTTGCGGCAGCCTCACCTCGGGACATGTATACACCTGCTAAGATTAGCAGCCCTATATAGGCATGCAGGTCAGTCTCATCCATCCCTTTCCAGCTGTCTCCAGATTTGTCATGTCCAGGATGATTTTTTTCTATTTGCCGGTGTGATAAACGGGTAGAATGTTGAGGCTATGTCATGGGCATGGGAAACGGCATACGTTGTGGGTCCTGGGGTCATCTACATGACCTTATGTTCTGCCATTCTTCCCTGTTTGTGATATGCCACTGAGGACCATTTGATTTTGCCGTTTTTTGGCAGGAAAGTCTCGCTTTCAGCGTGAGAGATATCGTCTTCCTCTGAAGATGATGCATCATGCTCTGGGTTGTAATTCCTCCCAATCTTCAATTTCTGACACATCCTCCACTTCCTCTTCAGAATTGGCGTAGACTTGCTGGACATTTGAAAATATCCTTTTCTAGAACCTGTTCAGCAGTGAAACACACAGTAATGGCTTCAGCACCTTGGACAAGACCACATGTCCGGACATGTACCCATGACAAAATTAGTATCTGTTGTTTCGTACAGCTTACATGGGTACATGAATAAAGGCAACATTTCACTTTTGTAATATTGGGGTCAGTCTAGGACAAGTCATCAAATGTCAAGTTGCATAATATCATGGATGTGATTGTTTTCACTGCTCCACATGTCATGACATGCACGGACATGTACCCATTTAGTTTTGGAATATTGGGGTCAGTCTAGGACAAGTCATCAAATTTCAAGTTGCATAATGTCATGGAGGTGATTGTTTTCACTGCTGTAGTGTTGGGTCAAAATGATCCAACAACAGCGGGAGGGTTAATCAACACAGTGCCAGGTCACAGTGTCGGTTCAAAATGACCCAAGGACAGCGGGAGGGTCAACACTGTGTGGTGTCAAAATGACCTGAGGACAGCAGGAGGGTTAATGAACTGTCCACAACCAGGGAAGTTAGTCTTGGAGGGGGGGGCGGTTTAAAATCCATACCCAAAACGCACACAGTCCACAACTCAGGCAATATGGAAACATTATGTACAGGATGCAGGGGTCCTTGGTGATAGGGGCCCAACACAATATATTAATGACTAAACTAATGACAGTAGCAAAGGCACTCCAATGCAGAATAGTGAATAATGGCATATGTTACATCAGCGTGTTTCGATACACTCAGGTATTATGATACGAGAAAGGGGAATGACGACTCAGACATTGAGTTTGTTAGTGGCAACACATGTAGAGAGTTGCAGCTCAACCCTTTTAGAGCTGCAGTTGCGCAGCTTCTGTGCAAGAGGCTGAAGGTGCAGTTCAAGCAGCAGTCTGTATTTCTTACAGCTGCTGGTGAGTTAGGAGCTCCTTGTAAGAATGTGAAAATAAAAAGGAGACGGAAATTGTTTCTTCAGAGCGATCAGTGAAGCGGTGTGTGGTACAGATGAGTATCATGGAACAATTCAAAAAGTTGTGGTGAAGCAGCTACAAAGCAACGATGGTACATATAGGGGCATTTTGAGAATGGGTTACCGTTCAGTGTCAGAATATATAATCAAATCCAAAAGGAGCTCTCTAGGTAGTTGGGCGACCGAAGTGGAGATTCAAGCAGAAGCAGATTGTTTGGGTGTAAATATATATACATAGTACACCAATCGCTGGCTTGAATACAGTTGTAACGGTTTACAGGTGTCTAACAAGGGGATTTATTTTGGAGAATCATGGGAACCATTATGAGACAGTTGTTTGCATCAAGAGGCCTCAGATGCAGTTTTGTTAATGCAAAGTAGATGCAAGTGGGAACAGTGTTACACCACAAGCATTCAAGTCTTCAGCCTCCAACTCGCCCGATTCCCGAGAGAGCTTGGCGAGCAACAAGGTCCAGTGAATACGATGATTGGATGTGTGAGGATGATCCCGGATACTGGCAAGAGGACGATGAGCATGAACACGGAGAGTGGTACCACGATGAGCATGAACACTAAACTCTGGGTGATGACTTGGAGGAGACCAGGGACCACGAAGCCGAAACTCGTCACCAATACAATTCCAAAAACAACCTTCTGGATGACGACGAGGTTTACGAGGACGACGAGGTTGACGACACGGTTCGTGCTGAGGAGGATGCGAGACAAAACCAGCGTAAGCTTAATTGGTCACTATTGAACAGATCATGGCTTTCATTTTTAGAATGGCTGGGTGAGCGCTGGTGGGGCTCGGTCTCTGAAGAGCAGATTAGCTCTTTCATGGATGCGCTGGAGATATTGTCATCGCAGCACACTTTGGTGACATGCCCGGAGGAGTGTGTTCGGTTACGGTGAAGACCAACAACGCAGTCATGACATTTGGTATGTTCATCCGTCACGAATTGATACAAGTTGATTTTTCAAATCCTATTGACATAATAGATCTTGTTTGTAAACTGGGAGAAGGGCACTTGCTGCCTAGACAGAGGAAAATAATTGACTACTTTTCTGTGACACATATAGTGGAAGAGATGTGTTACATGATAAAGGTGCTGAAAGGTGCATGGTGGGGAGCTTCATACGGCAGTTCCAAAAGGCCACCTGAGCACCGCGAAGTGATACAGAATCTACGAATGAAGGAAAAACTGTACGCCGACCCAGGTGCAGCAATGCATTATATGGATAACGAGTGGACGCTCTTGTTGTACCACAGGGTTTTCAGGTCCCTCTCCGTCAGAGGATAGTATGTAATCGCTCTCCTGAGATGTGTATTATATGCATGGGATAGAAATATCACATAGACATGGTATAACAATGCATGAAACGTGAACGAAATAGTAGTTCACAATCTATCTGTGTACCTACAGAATGGCTCAGGGTTATGGTAGATGCCTGTGGTGTGGAGATTAGGGTCATAACCATATAAGATAAAATATTACGATTAGCATGTTGTATAAACAAGGTGTGTGTAACGTAGGATATAATCATGTGTATCCTACCAGGCTGAGCTCGCTGTTGTCGGTGTCTATACCACTCTCCTCTGACATCATTACAAGTGTGAAATTAACAATGAGTTGAGTCAAAGAGATACAGGCCTACAATTGGCTGGTAGAATGTGACACTTAGAATTTGACTAGCTGTCACGATCAAACTCCTTCCCACGGTTAGTTTGGGTTAGGCATTTTTTTAAATGAATACCCAAACGCTCATGGGGCGCTCATTTCATTTGCTATTCTCTTCTCTCACAAACTCTCTCTGTAACTACACTTTATGCCACTGAATCACTCTCGCAATTGTTAGATGTATTGCATTCATCACATATCCTCGGTTTGCAGAGTGAATTGGGAAAGTAGCTTGGCAAGACTGACTATTTAAAGTGTATCTGTCAAGGGAGACATTCTAAATTTCCCTTCCAGTGTAAACACTAGCTTCAGCCTCTAACTATAACTTGGAAATTAATGCAGATTTCTACTGCTCCTCTTTAACTCATGCGAGTGTAACAACTATCCTCCTATGTGGTATTAAGAAGCACTGCGCGGTATGCCTTGCATCGTAATGACAGAGAGACAGACGTAGGGATAGATACACATACTCAATAAAATGGGAGACACCGCCGTGTTCAATAGACTGTTCAGTTATTTATTATGTATTCATTTTCATTGTCATAGTACATGCTGTACAGGCACGGTGTCATGATGCAAGAGTAGAGGCTCAGCTGTTGCTCGATCGCGGTCAAGTCAATCTCGTGGGGTTGCTTGTTTCCAATGATGGCTGTTTGCCGTGTAACAGCATGAAGGCTCACTGAACGTGACTACGGGTCCAAGGTCCAGGTCAGTACTGGTGGATGTACTGTGATGACGATCATCTTCTTTACTTTTAGGCTTCTCTTGTCATGATGTCTCTTGGCTTGTCTTTTCTTTCCTACTCTTGTCCTCTCCTCCCTGCAATTGACAGCTGATCATGATGTGTGGACGACTCGCTGCGCTGCTGCAAATTGCACGTGTCTCACAGGATAGTCGTACAAGCTTTTCACTGTTGGGTTTGACGTAGCACGCGATCATGGCTAATAGGGCGTCGAGATGGTGGTAGTGCTTCAACTCCACGTACATGGGTCTGGTGAAGGGACTGTCCTGGGGTCCTATCATTACATAAACTCTATTGTGGATGACGGATCTCACGTTGAAACGGTCCAGGTTTTCCTTCTCGTGATCTGTCAGGGTCCTATTGTTCAGGAGGAGGCAGTTGTACCAAACGGCCATTGCGTTAGTCGATTCGGGTGGATCCTGGGGTAGATGGCGGGTTACTAGGGAGGAGAGGATAGGAGGTCTGCTTCGGTTATCCGGGGGGGTTTGGTGAGAACGGGGAGCGAGTTGTTGTCAGAGTGACTGACTGGGCAGAGTTTGCTGCACCGAGATAATGTTTCCCCAGCATCACTTTCTTGACTTCTGGTACTAAACCATGAGACGGTTTGCTGAGGAAGCTGTTTGTAAATACTGGGATGTGACAGGAGAGGAGCGCTCTGACACACGCTCTAGAGCTTGACCGTTATATAGTTCCTCATGTGGTCCTGGTGGTCCTCGTATAGACATTTAGATAGTGTGGGCTTTAACTGGTATAGCCTCCTTCCGAACCTTTCGGTGTCGGCTGCTACCCAATATGACAAGCCTGCCTCACTTGTTGTTTCTTGTTGTTTTCTTCTTGGTTTTGTTCTTTTTCTCATTCACATTCTTCTCAACTCGATCCTCGCTACGTATCCAGTCACATCGGTGGTGTCGTGGTCTGATATAAAGTGCCTGATCAGTGATGTGCACTACACTGTGACAGTGCACAAGAGTAGTCAGCTTCATAGGAAGGGTGATTGTAGTGGGAAGTTACCTAGATAACACATATCTATCTCTGAAGCACACACAGTCCTCTCACGACCCCTGTTTTGACGGTATGTCTATTTGATTACATTGTTCATCACAACCATGTTGGATCAGATACCGGAAACCATTAATTCTGCTCCTCATATTCCACTGATAGTCTTGATATGATTCTTTTCTCATTTCTGTGGTACCCAGTTGTCATTATGAAAGTAATAACGCGCATCTTTGTCATTCGCTAGATGCCTGGTGGGCTGCTGCATTTACCCTTTCTTCAAGAATGAGTGTCTGGACACAGTCTACCACGGCCCTATCTGCAACGCTTCGCTTGTTGTAATAAAGAAGTGAAGTGTAGCAGCCATATGGTCCGGACAACTGTACGGTTTCATATGAACCTAAACCTAAATATGCTCCTATTCATAATATTTTCTGTTGTACGTCTGTCAATAAATAGAGACCAGACTCCAAGAAATTGGGTCCTTGTCATTTATTCACATAGATACCACAGGTTGATCCACGACACACACGTCTATATTGCTGTGCCAAGTGAGAAAACACAAAGGGGGATCGCCCAATCACACAGGAGCCTATTCTGCTATTTAGACGATTGTTCCCTTGTTGTGGCCAGTGTATTATTCAGTTCAAATAACTAATAAAAAAAAGACAAAGAAAACGTGTTAAATAACTAATTCGAAGGAGACTGGAGGGACTGCTGTGGACATTGTTTTCATTTCTTCTGAAGCGCCGGGTCAGGTCAGCTGATTTTGTGTATTGCTGATGCAGCTCCTGACAACTGGGCTGTAACCACAACACACTCAGAGGTCCTTGAAAATATTAATAATAGCCATAACAATATACCAACTTCTCCGGAGACCTGCAGGCTGTCAGCCTGTAGGGCGTGCGGTTTGGGTGCGTTCCAGCTCAAGACTCCCTTTGTTTCTCAGCTCAGGTGGAGGCGGAGACGTTAGAGAGGGTTGAGTTCCTTACATGAAGCTGGATTGTAAGGGTTGATGCTTCTGCTCATGTAGTCTCGGGCTGAGGGTATGGTCACAGTTTCCGGGATGTCTCTGGACATCAACTGGGATTATTTCATGCTTCCCCTTTAGGACGGTCGAAGTCAGCACCATGGTCACCACGTACATGATGTTGATTATGTTGAACACGGCGATAGCACACTATGTTATGCAGCCCCTGATCATCGCTGATCAGAGGTCGGTAAAGCAACTCCATGCAGCCCGCGATCACAGCCATGAACAGCTCAGTGTTCATCATGATGAGGTACGCCAGCACAGTCCTGGTGCTCTTGGTGGACTCCGGACCCCTGTATGAGCCCTCAGAGTCATCCATTTTCCGTTTGCTCTTGGAGGCGCAGTAGCTGAGCACTATACTCACGACCATGGCCAGGCACCCGAGCGTGATGAGGGCTATCCCGAGTGGGTGTACTCGTAGTCGGGTGTACTACGTACTCGTAGTCGGGTCTGCCCTCGGAAGGAGGTGACGACTTGGAGTCTGGGTCCAGCTTGCCCGTGGTTCTCGTACCGTGCTTGTTGTTGATGAAGTACGGGATGGTCAGAAACCCCACAATGAGAGAGGTGATGACAGCGATGGACGGCTGACATTCTGCTGTTAAACAGATCCTTGCTCGTGGATATCAGAGACTCGAAACCTCCCAGGCTCGGTTTCTTGCGATTCATATCTCTCGTGGGGGATCCCTGAGATATTCTTTTCCCCTTTCTGGGTTGTCCTTCCTTACTTACTCACGTTGCGACACTAGGAGTAACTTAACGGTGCCACTTTCAGTTTCTCTCAAAGTGATCCAGTTATCACAGCAACCTAACAATCCTAGAACATTTAATACAATCAAGTTCCAAGGCTCACGTGGTACGCTGTGTGCGAAGTCTACAGCCAACCACCATTGGTACAAGGTTCAGGGTACCAAATGCCTAGATTCTATCATGTGCTGCAGGAAGCGCTCATCCGGTCACAAGGAAGCACTGCTGCAACTGTCTCCAGAAGCCTGCAGACGCCTGTGGGACAGGAGCCATATGTCTACCGGTATAGGCATTGCGGTAGACGCGCAGTGCAAGGACATATTCAACGGAAAGAAGACAATGCGTGACGTGGGCCCCATGTGTCGTCTCATTCTCATGCAGCTCGAGGCACTGCGCCTGACTCCCATTTGTGCTGGCCTCAAGGTTTCCGGTGTGCCCACGCACGATAGGTTCGGTGAACCCGGATCCTACAGCAGCGGCTGTAAGCGAGGCTTCAAGTCCGTCCACGGCACATTGGGCTTCTACACCGAGGTGGACCTAGTGGCCCACGACACCGTAAAGGACAACATAACGCTGTTGGAGCTCAAGACCAGGAACAACGACATTCTAGAGCAGACCACCTTGTGGCGATACAACATGCAGCTGTGGCTGATGTTCTCGCTCACGTACCCGGTGATAATCAGGCCGGGGACCAACCAGTTTACCATACGGAGTTGTTTAAGGCTCAAGATTTCTAAGAGTATACGCAACAAGTTCCCGTGGCAGAACTGTTTCTGCCCCCAGGTGCTTAACTGTCTGGCTCCCATGTATGTGAACATAAGAGTCAAGACTCCACTGGCCTCCTGGTTAGATCCTACCAACTTGTGTTACAGGAACATACTTTTCAACCAGGAGAAAATTAAGAACAGGAAGACTGGGGAGGCATTAATGACCGGAGATTCGGATGATGTCTCTCGTGTTGAAATCGACCACGATGAAGAGGAATAAACGTACATGTAGTGTCCATGCGAGAGTTCAGTGGTGAAACATCCGACCAGGGCCAATATCTCCAACCGTAGGGAATTTTGTTTGACCAGGGTTCATTTTTCCAACCAGGTTTCCAAACCTAGAGCATTTGTCCAATGGTGCCTAAACATCCGAACCACGACCAGGGCTCATTTATCCAACCAGGGCTCCAACCCTAGAGCATTTTTCCAATTGTGTATACCAATACTGTTCCGGCTAGACTGTCCATGTACAGACTATAGACCTACTCCATTTGGCTCTTAGTTGATCGGATAACGCTTTGACTGAAATGGGATTGAAACACAAGGCTATCCACGCAATGCTTGCAAACCCTCACCTGGCGCCGATTGATAGACCATCTCATGGTAATCCACAAAGTCAAGGACAGTGACTACATCGAGGGTGATTCGCAGGCATCCATATTAAGCATGGCAAGAACACTAGTGTGTGGTTACAGGTCGGAAAACGCAGGCAGCCAGTGTGTAGTGCTTGTAAAGGACGGAGCGGGAGCACAGAGAGAGATCAGACTAAACCCTCTGTACCTCACAGAGTTCTGTAAGCGTAATCTGTGCACCATAGAATACACCATGATGAAGCTGTTGGGCAACATGGGTATGAAAAACAAGTTGTTTCCAGTGACCGGTGTGAAGGGAGACTCCTCCGAGGATGAGCTCCTAGAGGGAACCTCGGTTGATAACCTGGTGTCGTTTCACCAGAAGCACCTGTAGTACCAGGAGTGCCAGGACGAAAGCGTATTCGTGAACACGCTCAAAGATCTGAAACCTCCCGAGCGTGAGCTGTCCGACATAGATCCCAGTTACGCAGACGGCTCGATAGACAGGCCTGAGGGACTCGAGGGTGTCTTTGTGGCGACTTTCGCGGACCCCAAGACTATGCAATTGTCTACATTGAGGGACGTGTGTCTAGGGTGTTCGAGCACAGAGGCTAACACGCTGCTCGTGGAGTTGGCAAACGTTCTGAAAGGTAGTGTGACCGTGTGCACCGGAGACTCTGACCTGGTGGCCGCGAGGGCATTACTATGAGGCTAGACAACAAGAGCTACCACGAGGATCGAGACATGCACATGTCAACTTTTGGGGAGCTGCTGTTTGCCATTCCCGACAACCTCCCACCCAAGCTTCAGTTTAGGGAACTGGCTTCAAGTGAGGATAGGTTCCGAGTGCTCTGTGACGTCGCCGATGAGGACAAAATACCTGCTGCCGATGACTCGAAAGCAACACGACTCATTTGAGGCCATTCTGGATAAGCACAGTAATGTCAACTGTAAGAAAACAGTAGCTATGTACCTAGGCGGGATCAGGGGATCTCTCTACCGCACCTTCCTGTCTAGGTTCTTCGAGTCGAACGCCCGTAAGGATGGGTTGGGGCTCATTGTAGACAGACTTCGAAACGCTATGCCCCACATCTGATGAGAGTCTGGTATCGGGTCCGAGTTGGATACCCCCCTTCTACCGGTGAGAAGAGGAAGAACTTGTGTCTGCAAGGGCATGTGCTCCCCAAGCTCTACCTAAACGACGGCGCAGAATATAAGGTGGTCCTGAGCAAAGTACAGAAAAATGCTTGCTATGTTGTGCTTGTAAGTCTTCAATAACTGTGAATTCAATATACAGACCGAGGTTGTGAATAGCGGAATTGTGTTGCTGCTCTTTTTGGACTTTCTGCATGGTATCGATAGAGTACAAAGGCTCGATAGGTCCACATCATCATGACGCAGGTCAACAGTTGTAATGCAAAACGTAGGTTGTGCTATAGACCTAGTTTTATTCCGCGATCGGATGAATGAGTCGTGGTCGGATTAATAAATGGTCCCTGCAAATAGGCTCTGGTTGGATAATAAATGATTTGAGGTGTTAAGGACAAGATATGGAATCTTGTTGGGGTGAAACACAAAGTCGCAATTGCAAATAAAAGGCCAGAGTCTGGATTCTGTACATGTATATTTAATATTGGAGAAACTTATAGCATTTCCACAACAATTAAAACACACATAACATAGAGAGATTGTCAACTTGCAATATTCAGGGTCCATATGCATTCACTACATAATAGAAATGACACAAGCGTGTTAGAAAGATATACATTTAAAGAGCTGTGTCAGTTTCCAGTTTTGCAGGTGGTTGATACAGTCTCTTTCTTATTGCATTTCCGTCTCATACAACAGAGACAGCAGCATGTCACACAAGACGTTGAACTGATAACCAGCACGGCTGCAACACCAATAATTATGTGCAACCTAAGATTACACTCTTTTGCGGGTCGTCCTGGTGTAGATCTTGGCCTCTCACAACGGCCTCTATTTCGGACTCAAGGAAAGTGAATAGATTGGTGTAGTTGATCTCTGTCACGACTTCTGCCGAAGTCCTTGCCTCTCCTTGTTCGGGCGGTGCTCGGCGGTCGACGTCACCCGTCTTCTAGCCATCATTGATCCATTTTTCATTTTCCATTGGTTTTGTCTTGTCTTCCTACACACCTGGTTTCAATCCCATTCATTACCTGTTGTGTATTTAACCCTCTGTTTCTCCTCATGTCTTCGTCAGAGATTGTTTATGTTTGTATAGGTGCGCGACGGGTCCTCGTACCATGTTTATTTATGTATGTACATTTAGTTTGGAGCATGTTTAGTGGACAAATATTAAAAGGACTCCATTACCCTCGTTTTAGTCTCCTGCGCCTGATTTCCCTGCCACCTATACACACACGACTCTGACAATCTCACCGTCCTCCAAATCTTTCTCAATCTCCTGTTCCTCTTCTTCGCCCAGTAGTCGACCAGTCAATTCGACCAATGCCTTTAGTCCCCTATCAAAATCTCTGGTGTAAAAGGAGTTACCCAGTTGAATGATTTGATCCATGTTCACCATGGAATCTTCAGGAACTCTGATAACCTTGGCTAGTTTGAGGATCTTCTCTTTGTTGTTGATGACTGTAGCTCCGATTGCCGATGCGATCCCTTTGGCTTTGTCAGAGGTAGCAAATTTCTTGATCTTTTCCAGGGACTGTTTCAATTTTTCAGTTTTTGAAGTCTAGGTGCCTCTAGATGTAGCCACTCTACCAGAACTAACCTTTTTGGTTCTGACATAGACTTCACAGTTTTTTTAGTTCTTGCATTGATCACATTGTAAAACTTGTGTAACAGAGTACCTTCTGAACATCTCCTCCAGGACATTTGTAGGACACTTCCATTTCATCTGACCCATAGTTCTTCAGACTTAGTCCATCCAAATGACTGGTTCTCATGATTCTGTCACCATCATTTTTCTTCACAGTTAGTCACGCCGCAGGCATCACAGATTACTTTCTTATAGTCTTTAAATTTGGAAAGTCTGCCTATGTCAGGAGCCTCGACCATTTAAGGTTGAACCGCTAGGACAATAGACATTGTAGTTCTTGGTCACAGCTAAGACCTTGTATGTAGCAACAAGAACTAGTATTAAGACCTTTTGTCATCATCTCTTCCATGAAGCCCTTGTACTCTGCAGCGTAACCTTTGTCCTTCTTGAACTTCCTGATAATATTTAGTGCCCGCTGCTTTGCCATGTCATGATTGTTTGGCAGGACTACATCTTTTTTTGCGAAAAGGCAACGGTAAGTAGTAGTGATGGTCTTTGAGGGTTATGGAGCTTGATACGATCTCCATAAACCTACGATCCTCAGCTGACATCTCACTTTTCTCTTCATACCCTCTCTCAGGGAAGTCATGGTTGTACTGATTTACAAGAAGAACCCCCAGGTCGGCCATTGAGATACGATTGGCCATCACCGTAGGACGCCCAGATTCTTCTGCCATGGTACAATTGTTAAGAGGACCGTTCATCACCCATCCAAAGAGGGTTTTCACTGCATACGGTCCGTTGCCTTGACTATTTATGATTTTCCAGGGTTCCATTGCCTTTGGAGCATTTACGCCAATCAGGAGTTTGACGTCGGCGTCAATTTCCTTCAACTGAACCTCTTTCAGGTATGGCCACCTTTTGAGATCTTTCTGAGTGGGAATATTCTCTCTTGTCACTGGGATCTTATTTTGGGTGTAGACCTTTGGTAAAGCAAGAAATGTGTCACCTTCCACATTGCCAATCTCTAATCCAGATATCTCAAAGCTCTTGGTAGGACTCTCCTGCCCCATTGTGCGTAGCAGAATTTCAGTATCACTGCCTTTAGCTTGCAACTGCCTCATGAGTCTCTCCGTACAAAATGTTGCTGAGCTACCAGAATCGAGAAATGCATAGGTTAACGTAGACTTGCTTCCATTTGCCATCTTTACTTGAACTGGCACAATCGCAAGTGCACAATCTGTACCGGCCCCGGTATCTTCACCAGCTTCCAGTGAAACAAGAGCACTGCTGACAGTCTCCTCCCGCTTTACTGCTACACCCCTCGTATCTGCCTTCAGAGATCTAAATCTCTCTCTTCCTTCAATGTGCAGGATAGTGGGGTGCTTTCTTTGACATTTCAGACAGGTCATCCTTCTTTTACATTCTTTGCTTAAGTGTCCTCTCATCAAACAGCCAAAACAAAGGCCTTTTGATCTCAGAAACTCAACCTTGGCTCCGTGTGGCTGTGCCTTCACCTGTTGGCAGTCGACCAGGAAATGCTCACCAGCGCTAAATACACATGAGATACTGGGAGCATCAGAAGGGTAGGTGCCTGGTTTCTTGACTTTGAATGTTTGTTCTTTTAGAGGTTTTTCCGAGTCACAATCTGCCACTACATCTACTGCAGTGGCAAAGCTGCTTCCCCTACTCTTGGATTTGAACTGCTGTTTAAAGTCAGCTTCTGTTTTGGTTTTAAAAAACTTTTTGTTGGTCAGGGGATCTTCGATATCTCTGTACAACGGATCCTGCAGTATTTTGGCCTGTTTTTCCATGAACGTCACAAGGTCACTGAACTGGGCCCTCAGGTGGCTTCTCTCTAAAATATCACATGCCGTAGACCTCCATTTTTCCCTTAGTTTGTAGGGAAGTTTTGACATGATCAACTTTATGTTGGAGGGAAGATTAAGCTCTTCCATGTTCTGTAGGTCTTGCATAGCGTTACAGCATCCTCTAAGATAGAGTGCATAGCCACCCAGTCCCTTTCCATCATCCGGTTTGATGTTTATCCAGTTCCAAGCTTTTTCCATGTAAGCAGTGGTGACTTTGATTTCATTGCCAAAGTGTTCCTTTAACAACCTCTTAGCCTCTGCATAGCCTCTTCTGGCTTCCATATGCAGACAACTACGGACCAGATCCTTGGGCTGACCAGAGGTGTACTGTTCCAGGTAATAGAGCCTATCCTGGTGACTGCTTGTCTTATCTTCTATACCATGCTCAAATGCACGCATAAATGGCCTAAAGTTTAGAGGATCACCGTCAAACATAGGTATCTCCCTAACAGGGAGTGTGGCCTGTTTGTGCTGTAGTACAAGGAGGTCAGCAATTTTATTCTGCCTTTGCATGACAGTAGAGAGGTTATCATGGCTGGTATTATGGCTGATACCCGCAGTGTTGATTCTGTGTTGATTGCTAGACCTTGATGTTGGCTGCTGAAGGGTGTGGTTTATGACTGTTTTCTGAATAGGTTTTGATGGCTTTATGGTCGGTTGTTGTAAAACTCTTTGTAGTGGGGTCTTTGGAACTGCACCTAATGCAGCAAACTCAACAGGTGATGGTTCAGGTTCCTTATAGACCTCGGGTTCCTGGTTCTCAAAATAAGAGTTCATTCCATCTTCTTGGCTTAGAAAATGGGCTGCCACAGCATGGGATTGAGAAGTTGACTCAACACTCTCCAGAACCTTCAGTTTGGCATTATATGCTGCGATGTCCGTTTCCAGTGCCATTTTTTCCATCCTAACATTCAGTTGAGCTTTCTGTTGTTCCAGTTGAGCTTTCTGTTGTTCCAGTTGAGCTTTCTCCAGTTCCAATGCATGCTTGTCCTGTAATGATGCTTGGCGAGCTAGTAGAGCTGCTCGTTCTGCCTCAGCTTTTAGGCGTGCAGAGGACACTGAGGAAGCAGTCTTAGAATACTTTGTTTTACTTGATGTTTTTGACACATTGGAAATGCTGTCGTGTGGTTCAATGAGTGTTTGTGGCTCGATTTCAGCTTTTTTCCATATTCCCACCTCTTTCAGGAAATGTTCATAAGTTCTCATTCTTGGTTGATAATAGTTAATGCTCTCCTGTTCGTGTTCCTCCTCTGCGACCAGCTCTAGCACAGAATCATGAGCATTCTTAAAGTCATTGAGAACAGCATGAAATGCTTCAAGACTCTCATCAACAAGAAGGGCTTTTATTTCGTTCATTTTGCGTGTACACACTCCAAGTTTGCCTCTCCGGGCTGCATAGAGTGAATTTAGATGCTCCTCTGCCCTCTCCAGTGGAGTCTTATTTGGGATTTCATCCTCCATCATTCACTTTTAGTTCACTCAATTTACAATGACACAGTTGTTGGTTTTTGATTGTTAAACGTAATGCCCCTTTAGACCCCCTTTAATGCTTTAAAACACAGTCCTCCAGTTCAGCATATTGACCCATTTTTGAATTGCACATGTGCAAGTTCGGCATTTTAGATGCGTTTTAAACATTTCATCCCATTATAAGTTGTCCCTTTAAAATGAAGTTTAAACACGCAGTATCTTTAGATTGCATTCGTTGCGTTGATGCATTGCATTTCCACGTTAGGTCAAATATTAAACATACGATTAGGCAACATTGTGCGTAGGATCTGTGTTTCCCAAACTTCAACTTCTTAATTGTTTTCACAACGCTGTGTTTTGAATTCCATTCCCAAGTTTATCAAACATTCCAATTAAAAGCACATTTGCGCTTCCATAATATGCATGATCGCATTGAACAGGGCAGCTCATTCATTCGCAGTGGTTACTCACGGCTGGCGAATTCTAGGAGTTCAAATCCTTCCAAGCGAGCTGTGATCCGAATGCAATTACAAATAGAACATTATCCAGCGTGTGTCCGAACCGGAGATTTCCTTCCGATAGTAATCCTTCACTGAGTTTTTTGACTTGATTGTAGTGGCTTCCTTTCCTCTTTACCATAGCCACTGCCCAAGCCTGAAGCGGGGTTGTTTGGTACGCATACAGTCCACACTCAAGGTTTCCAAACGGCCAAACATTCAATGACATCCAGGGATATGGTGCAACAAAAATGTTTATTCTTCTTCTAAATAAATGATTCTCCAATCAACTTAAAGCATAGAATACTTGATATGGAAAATACATATTATGACCTGTCTGTATGGTCAAAAAACAGGTTGTGTGTGTGTCGTGCCAGAGGAGGGACAGCGGAGTCTTTCTGTGACAGGCAGGGTCATAAGATTAAGGGGAGACACTCTTAATCGCTAGACAAAGGGAACAAAATCGATAAACATTGGGCAAAAGAAGGTAAAAACAAGAATAAAACATTGACGTGATAATGTGTTAAACGACCGTGTTAAAAAGACAGAGCGCAGACAGTATATAACGGATGCGAAGTAGGAAGAAAGCATTTAAAAATATTACCAGCCCTGTAACGAAATAGGAGGAAAAACAGCAGGCGACTCTGGCACTTTGTAGCAACAGAGGCTGCAATTTAAAAATAGCCTGAAGGACAGGAGAGACTGTTTCACTAAAACTATGAATCAGGAATTAAACAGTAAAATAGGATGAGAGAATATAGCAAGCGGATAAAGAAAGTGTAGACATTATAACGTAGGCTTTGATAGGAGAAATTAAGTGATGTGACTAATAAATGATTATTAGGGAAAGTAGGGTAGCTCTACCTTGGAAAATAGTAAATAAAATGTGAATAATGCGATGGGAGTGTTTAGGAAAAATAAATAGTGGCATGGCAACAAACAGACTGTTTCTCCCCAGCATACAGAGATAGCTGTAACGGTTTTCTTTAGGTGAAGTAGAGGCGGACCAAAATGCAGCGTGGTTGTTATTCATTGTACTTTAATAAAGAAACTGTACACGAATAAACTAACAAAACAACAAACGTGCGAAAACCTAAAACAGTCCTATCTGGTGCAAAACACAGAGACAGGAACAATCACCCACCAGCACACAGTGAAACCCAGGCTACCTAAGTATGAGGGGAGGGTCTGGGTGGGCATCTGTCCGCGGTGGCGGCTCTGGTGCTGGACGTGGCCCCCACTTCACCGTAGTCTTAGTCCCCCACCTTGTCCGCTTCCGAGGCCTCCTAGCCACGGCGACCCTACTTAATGACCCCACTGGACTGAGGGGCAGCTCAGGACAGAGGGGCGACAGCTCGGGACAGAGGGGCGGCAGCTCGGGACAGAGGGGCGGCAGCTCGGGACAGAGGGGCGGCAGCTCGGGACAGAGGGGCGGGACAGAGGGGCGGAAGCTCGGGACAGAGGGGCGGAAGCTCGGGACAGAGGGGCGGAAGCTCGGGACAGAGGGGCGGAAGCTCGGGACAGAGGGGCGGAAGCTCGGGACAGAGGGCGGAAGCTCGGGACAGAGGGGCAGGGGCTCTTGGCTGAGGGGCAGGGGCTCTGGGCTGAGGGGCTCTGGCGGCCCCTTGCAGACTGGCGGCACTGGCGGCCCCTGGCTGACTGGCGGCACTGGCGGCCCCTGGCTGACCTGCGGCACTGGCGGCCCCTGGCTGACCGGCGGCACTGGCGGCCCCTGGCTGACCGGCGGCACTGGCGGCGCTGGGCAGACTGGTGGCACTGGCGGCGCTGGGCAGACGGGTGGCTCAGGCGGCGCTGGGCAGACGGGTGGCTCAGGCGGCGCTGGGCAGACGGGTGGCTCAGGCGGCGCTGGGCAGACGGGTGGCTCAGGCGGCGCTGGGCAGACGAGTGGCTCAGATGGCGCTGGGCAGACGGGTGGCTCAGATGGCGCTGGGCAGACGGGAAGCTCCGGCAACGCTGGGCAGACGGGAAGCTCCGGCAACGCTGGAGAGGAAGGCTCTGGCAGCGCTGGACTGAGTAGCCCTGGCGCCTTTGGACTGAGGGGCGGGAGCTCTGGTAGCGCCGAACAGGCGGGAGACTCCGGCTGCGCTGGAGAGGAGGAAGGCTCTGGCAGCGCTGGAGAGGCGGGAGACTCCGACAGCGCTGGAGAGGAGGAAGGCTCCGGCAGCGCTGGACAGGCGGGAGCCTCTGTAAGGATGAGCCGGAGAGACAGCCTGGTGCGGGGGGCTGCCACCGGAGGGCTGGTGCGTGGAGGTGGTGACGGATAGACCGGACCGTGCAGGCGCACTGGAGCTCTTGAGCACCGAGCCTGCCCAACCTTACCCGGTTGAATGGTCCCGGTCGCCCTGCCAGTGCGGCGAGGTGGAATAGCCCGCACTGGGCTATGCAGGCGAACCGGGGACACCGTGCGCAAGGCTGGTGCCATGTAAGCCGGCCCAAGGAGACGCACTGGAGACCAGATGCGTAGAGCCGGCTTCATGGCACTTGGCTTGATGCCCACTCTAACCCGGACGATACGCGGAGCTGGAATGTACCGCACCGGGCTATGCACCCGCACTGGGGACACCGTGCGCTTCACAGCATAACATGGTGCCTGCCCGGTCTCTCCAGCCCCCCGGTAAGCACAGGAAGTTGGCGCAGGTCTCCTACCTGGCTTCGCCACACTTCCTGTGTGCCTCCCCCCAAGACATTTTTGGGGCTGACTCTCGGGCTTCCATCCACGTCGCCGTGCTGCCTTCTCATACCAGCGCCTCTCCGCTTTCGCCGCCTCCAGTTCTTCTTTGGGGCGGCGATATTCTCCAGGCTGAGCCCAGGGTCCTTCTCCGTCCAATTCGTCCTCCCATGTCCATTCCTCTCGCTGCTCCTGCTGCCGTTTCTCCTGCTGCACCTTGGGGCGGCAACACTCCCCTGGTTTTGCCCAGGGTCCTCTCCCGTCGAGGATTTCTTCCCAAGTCCAGAAGTCCTTATTACGCTGCTCCTGCTGCTGCCCGTTACCACGCCGCTTGGTCCTGTTGTGGTGGGTGATTCTGTAACGGTTTTCTTTAGGTGAAGTAGAGGCAGACCAAAATGCAGCGTGGTTGTTATTCATTGTACTTTAATAAAGAAACTGTACACGAATAAACTAACAAAACAACAAACGTGCGAAAACCTAAAACAGTCCTATCTGGTGCAAAACACAAGAGACAGGAACAATCACCCACCAACACACAGTGAAACCCAGGCTACCTAAGTATGATTCTCAATCAGAGACAACTAATGACACCTGCCTCTGATTGAGAACCATACTAGGCCGAAACATAGAAAAACAAACAGACTGCCCACCCAACTCACGCCCTGACCATACTAAATAAATACAAAACAAAGGAAATAAAGGTCAGAACGTGACAATAGCGGAATTTTATAAGGCCATGGAGTCGCTGAAAGAAGCGCACATGAATTCTACCAAACTCGGCTTGAATATGAAAGAGCAAACTGGATAATGGAGGACAACATTACCCGGTAAACAGAATAAATAAAATAAACGATTCAGGGAGGCAATTAGGAATTGGAACAATCACATAAAACCATAATAAGAAGCTCAATTTACCAGTGTTCTGATGTCAGCATTCTATCATCATCAAAAAAAAAAAAAACATTACGACGTGCGAGTGGTTAACAGAGCTATAGAAAATATCTAAGCGTAAGAAGTGGTAGATCAGGAGCTAACAAGTATGGGGGAAGAATGAGTGTAAGGTGACCCTGGAACTTAGTGCGGTAGCAGAGAATGCCGCTATACAGGAGTTTGCATCCTTTTCAAAAGAGCAACAACTAATCGTTTTGAGGTTAGTAAGAATGGCATTTTCACCAAGCGGTGTAAGTCTCTGATCGATCAATGAGTGGTTCATAGAGATTACAGTTTATATATGATGAAATAAGTATTAGATCACGTTTTACATAACTTCTAGTAAGGTACCGATGTGATTTACTAATAGCCCCACTTGGAATCATTTTGCATTGAAACAACAGTTTCAGTGGTGATAAAATACGTGGAGAAGTTGTTATTAGCGTCAAAAGACGGAAAATAAACGTATATGAGAAATCACCAACGTGGTAAAATTAGTTAGAAGAAAAGCAAAATGTAATATATGGGTGTTTTCAATTTCTAAGGGTAAGATACAGATAACCGACCAGGAAGAAACTATGCGTTCTGTGCATGGCTAAAACTTTTATCGCATGCTCAGGAAAAGTAAGGGGATTTTAGTTTGATAAACATTCTATAGCATCATTCTCTGAAACTGCTAAGACGCTTATAGAATAAAATCAATATATATGTAATACTATTGGCTTGCTGATGTAAAAGGTAACATTGTGAATGTTAACGAAATGTACATTTCTTTTCCAGAAAAAAGGGGTTACATTTTCTCTGGTCAAAATGTCATTGGAGACTGTGGTACTGAGGAAAGCAGTTAGAGATATTCGGCCACTTTAAAAGTCTTAGTATCTGGATAAGGCTATAATTGGAGTTCCGGATAAGTGAGGCCAGCTCATGTGTGTTCTTGGCCTATATGCGATAGTGGATTTCCTTTGGAAGGGTTTTTTCAATTCAGTTTCAAATTGGGTATGCAGAAGGATGGAAATGTTTTTGAAAATGTATTTAAGTTTCTAAAGAAAAGAGAGTGGAAACATTGTAATGGTGTCAAATGCCCTGAACCCTAAGAATTTCCCGTGAAGACTGATCAACTTCACTAGATTGTTGGAACAGGTGGGATTTAATTATAAAATGATTGAGAAACACCAGTCTCTATTCAAAGTGTACCATTACTTTGAAATTATTTTATTTCCTTGGGAAAATGATGAAGAGTTGTAATCTTAAATTGACTAGTTATTCAAATAGGTTTATTTTTTATTTAACATGGGTTCATAGGAGAAATGATCAGTTCCCTGGGGTTATCGTCTTTGGGTAAATACAAATGTGCTTTGTTCATTCTGCATATAAAATGGAAATATATGTTAACAAGGGATAACAATTACTCCAAATGGTCTATTGGAGTGGGGTCTCTGCGAGGGTTATGTTGATAACTACATCATCTGTAACTTGTCTGAGAGATCGGCAGTAGAATAAGGGAGTTATCATGGAAGGTGACGTCAGAATGCTTTAATGCATGGGAGAGATTATCACCACAACAAGTGTGTGTGAAACTCAAACCCACCCTACTGGCTGAATAGTGAGGGGCAACTGTGTCTGATGACCTGTGAACTGTATCTAAAATAGATATGCTGGAATGATATGTGCTGGGAGAAGAAAGACTAAAGGGGATTGGGGTAATGACCTTTTATTACCAGGCCACTCATGACAGAAAAACAGAGACAAAAGGGAGTATTGGAAAATAGATATTACTGGTACTGAAAGTTTTTAGTATAATGTTAATTATTAAAGGGATGATGTATTGAATTGAGAAGGTCAAATTTGAGTTAAAGTAAGCACTAAGGACTATTATCCTGAATATTTGGTTGGAACCATTTATAAATAACATTTAGTTATGATTTGGATATAGGACTGTTTAAATTTACTAGGCCTAGGGAAGATCTGGAAACTAATCCTGAGACAGGTTGATTGACAGAACTTGCAGGATATTAGATTAAAGGTTTTTGTTTCTTTTGTTTTACAATGTCATTGTAATTGGAGTGATAAATTGGAATGATATAAGTAATTGAATAAAAGGTATAGTCTGTTGTGCGATAACACCCAAGGATGAAGAAGAAAGAGACCAATATGGGTGTAGAACGAAACGGATGGACATTTTCCCCAGGTTTAATTACATTACAAATAGTGGTAATTTATTGCAAATATGCAGTTATTATAATTTACTTGTTTGATTGGTTCCTCTCTTCTTGTTTGGTCAATTTATTTTTGTTTTGAGGAAAATAAGTGTGTATATTGTTCCTGAGGAGGGACTGATATAAATTGACTAAAAATGATTTGAGAATGATTTGAGAACCCCACACCTCTCAGAACCTGGCGCCGAAAGGGGAAGACTGGATGAAAGCACGAGGATGCTTATCAGGGCTTTCATTTTTGTGGAGTCCAGCAGAAAAGTATCCTGGAGGCATAGAGTCAGGTGAAGAGAGAGTGGGAATTGTCATGGTCTCAGATTTCAGTATTCATGAATATATTCATGCATAACACATAACATTGTCAATACTGTTATGTTTTGTCCTTTGTTTTCCAAGTCTTATGTTTAGGAAACCAGATGGAGAAGGGTTCGCCAGCTTCAGCTGGAATGTCAGTTTGTGTGATGAGTGATGGAAGTAAGAGAATGTATGGTGTAATCGTAGAACAGAGGCCATACGTCTCTAAGTCTGAATGCCTCACAGAAAGAAGGCAGAAACTTGAACCAGGACGAGAGGTTCCACATCTGATGATCCAAGGGGACCAGAAGGACCTCTCCCAGTGATACCAGGAGATCTAGTCTACGTTCGAGTGTTCCGGAGGAAGTGGGATCAACCAAGGAGAGAAGGACCCTACAAGGAGGCCGCAGCAACAAACACGGCCACCCAAGTGAAAGGAAGCAAGATGTGGTACCATGGTACCATCTGAATCCCAACAGAAAGAAGGACACAACCATATAGAGATGAGGACACAGAGGATGCTGATCCATCAGGCAGGAGCTCGGATAGAGCAGGAACAGTGAAAGCAATCGAGACGCCAGGGAGGAGCCAAGAGAACAGCGAACCAAGTAAAAGCCAAAAAACGACAGGTGCACCGCCTAAGGCACCCAGAAGAAGACAAAGAAGAGACAACACTGGAGAGAGAACCTGCGAACAACCAGAATTCACTCCTGTGGGGCCAGAGAGTCCAGGGATGGGAGGGAGTAACATGCCTGATACTCTGATGACTTACCTGTTGTGGCAGACCTCTTTGACAGAAGCCCTCCACAGTGGGACCCCGAAGTATCACCTACAGAATGGGAACATCTCTTCCCTAAAATTGACACCCTTACAGATGGAATCCCAGTCCGGCCTGAGGAGGGAGCCTCAGGGGAAGAAAGAGGAGGAGAGGCCTCACAAGGAACAGAAGGAGAGACCCCATAGAGAGGAGGAAAAGTCCAGCAAGCTGAAGAAAATGGGGATTTCCCCAAAATGGACTTTTCAGCTCTTGAATTGTCTCCTTAACAGACAATTGAAGTTAGAACCACAGAAGAACAATGACATTGACATAACAGAAGTAACAGTGAACGCTAGTAAAGCAACAACAGACTCACGCACAATCAAGATGTAGGGTGGAAACAGGAAGAGAGGAACCTATCAAACAATCTAAAAAGACTGACAAGGTTAGAATCTCTGTTCCACCTCAACACATAACTGAAACAGGAGAACAGAAGACAAAAGGATCAAACCCTTACCGGAGATTGCATTCGGTGGATGGACACATCATCAAACGAAGGGAGAAGTCATTTGGGACTCAAAAGGATGTGACCTGACGTTAACAAACGAAGTAGACGAGTGGGTGCTCACCATGAATCAGATTGAACCAGTTGAAGGTGAAGAATTAATAGTTGAAATAACGAGAAGAAGATTGACCGAAGGGAGTAGCACCTCAGTCATTAGAATTGGTCTTACGCCAATACCTAAACAGGAAGAGCCTGTGGTAGCTAGAACGACAACAACAGTGGAAGCTGCTGTGAAGACCACAGTAGCTACCACTAAGATAACATCAACTGCCCTTACCAAGCAGTCCAATGTACCCACAAAGAAACCTAAAGCATCAGAACCAGGAGGGTTCTTTACTGACATTTGGAACTTTTTGACAAACTCTAATGATATACCTCAAGACAAAAACATTGTAAAAGCGACATATATCTCAGAATCAGAACCACTCAAGGACACCACACGAGAAGAAGTAGTGAAAAACGAGTGGTACGAATGGGCTAAGTATAAAGCAAAAACAAACATAGGATGGACAATTGTATTTTGTGTAGAAAATCACCTTTGTCTGATCTTTTGATAGTACCTGAACTTGCATCATTTGAAGAATGTGTTAAATGTAAAATGTTCAATACTCAGAGAAAATACTACATTCCTTTGTGTAACATAGAATGCAGTTTGGCACTAGGTAACACTAAAGGCAGAAGTGAATTAAATAAAAATATGTTGGGAGAACATGAATGTGCAACATAAGAACTGAATTGAATGATCCTCATAATGATGGGTTTACTATTGTAAAAAGAAAAGGGGAAAAAAATGAATGTTTCTACAGCTATGGAGATAATGGGATGTGGGAAACACTATAGTTAATTGAATAAACTATTTGGGTAATAGACACTGCAGGAGTTAGTCAATTTGATAAAGTAATGATTGTAAAACACAAAGGTACAATGTGGTAATATAACTCAAGTAACATATCTTGAAATGTTAAAGAATCAGGATTGAGGAATAGCTGATTGTTTCTGGATGTGTGGGCATACTACATGCTCATTGCTTCTTCACAATATAATGATTGATTATAAGTGTTTTATTCTTTACAGACTAGATATTTTACTCCCATCTATGTTATTGTTTGGAGATGTTTGGTCTAGTTGGGTTTTGTAAGCTTTATTTTTGTTAATGTTTTTGTCAACTGTTGGTATTTGCCTCCACCCTATATGTCCTTTAAGTGTAATTTTTGGTGCTAAATAAGCACCAGAGGAGGGTTTTGTGGGAGAAAGATATACATATAGGGAGGAACATAATACTGTAACACAAGAGAAAGATACACTTAGAGTGCATTTGCCATTCTGGTAAAATGCATTGTCTATTGTATAGGACAGGAGGCCAGAGTAAGGCCATGAGAGCATAGGACAGCTGGACATACCAAGGTCAGAGGGACATACAAAGGAGGGGGTCAGCCAAATGACCAACTGATGGACTATAGACATAGGCCATATATTTTTAGGACATGACGATGCTAAAGGAATGTCAGAAGAGACACATAGTCTACGAGTCCTAATAAGGACAGACATACCAAAGAACACACCAGGCTGAACGTAGGGGGCCCATAGCATAAGATAGGCATGTATTATTTTTGGGACATGAAGAGGTCCTGTCACCATTATAACTTGACTGAAAGCAGATATGGGCGTTATCGAGCTGAACAAGCAGGATGCACAGATTGGGATATAATGGTGGCAGATGGACTGAGGGAAGTAACTTCATTTGCATGTGGGATGGACTCACATGTTGTATGTGTATAAATCAGAGCCAGTGCTCTGGAAAAGGGTGTGTTCCGCGGACCATCTAGGCTTCTGATATGTTTGTATTAAAAGCCTATATTGAATTCACAAGTTCTTGTAAGTGTTATATTTTGAAATGATTCTCCGCGACACTGTCCACCTGTCGACGATCACGAACCCCTGCAAAACAGAAAAAGACAAGAAAAACAAGCCACAAATGAATTTGAACAACCTGTCGACGCAGTAGGCCGCCGACGACCACGCACTCTCTCCGCCAGTCTTGAAAAGCACCCAGGCATTTTCCAGTCGATTGTTCTCAGGTCTCAAAAATCAAACAAGTTTGTTGTCAGCAGCAAATTGAAGTTGTGGTTTTGGCACAGAAAATGTTCCATAGAACGTCGGTTAGATGTCTCTTGACAACACACGTTCGAAAATGATTGTTTACAAAATTGAAAACTGTGTTGCCATAGAAATGAGTTTGGAATTCTATGATTCCCTTTACAATTATTTAAACATCATTATTACCAGCCATTTTCTCTGTCCCCCAGGTCCCCTGGTGTACGATGGCAGCCTGTTGGTAGAGTGTAACAGAGACTGCTCCTACTTGGCTGGGGAGTGGGACCCTGTGTGTTCAGACAACAGCATCACCTACACATCTCCCTGCCTCGCAGGCTGCTCCAGCATTACAGGTTATGGCAAGAACACGGTACCAATACTATTAATGTACTGAGTGTACAACACATTCACAGTGATGATGGCCCATGTTGACTCCAATGGCTCCCACAGTTGTGTCAAGTTGGCTGTATGTCTTTTGAGTGGTGGACCATTCTTGATACACACGGGAAACTGTTGAGCGTAAACAACCCAGAAGCGTTGCAGTTCTTGACACAAACTGGTACCCCTGGCACCTACTACCAAGCCCTGTTGAAAGGCACGTAAATATTTTGTATGCCTATTCACCCTCTGAATGGCACACACACACAATCCATGTATCAATTGTCTCAAGCTTTACAATATATTTTTTAACCTTTCTCCTCCTCTTTATCTATGCTGATTTAAGTGGATTTAACTAGTGACATCCATAAGGGATTATAGCTTTAACCTGGATTCACCTGGTCAGCATATGTCATGGAAAGAGCCGGTGTTCTTAATGTTTTATACACTCAGTGTAACTCATGGCACTGACATGTACCACTGCATATACATTCAGAGAGTTTGGTATTTTTCCTGGAGGGCCACAACGTGTAGTAATCTTTGGCCAAACCAGGCACACTAGAGTCTATGGAGCGATATGATGTTGAATCTGAAATTCAGTTTATGTTGGCACTAATATCACTCCATAACATTCTAGCTATATGTCTTGGTTAATGCCTGGTTTTAATTTTTTTTTAAATATTGTAGCTCCTAAAGACATGATGGACCACCACTTGGGTAGAAGCACTATATGGTCCTGTAGCCTACTTTGTCACATGTAAACAAGTTTAGGATGCCAAATGTTACCAAACATCCTATGCTTCCACTAGTCCCAGTCAAACTTATCTTGACCTTTATCAACCCTACTGCATATGCCCTTTAGCTTTCATTTCAATTTCATTTTATTGTACTTTGTTTGGGATGGCACAAGACACTTTAAAAATAAAAAATAGTGTATATTTTTGGTCTAGTGTTCAATTTTCTTCTCTATTGATCAATACTGTATGCTATGCGCACACAGTTGTCTGTTGTCGATCTGGAACCACTGACAGAGTAGGGGAGTATCTGTGGCCACATGATAAAACACTAGTCTGGCATCAGTAGTCTGAAAATAGGAGGAAACCAGTTGGACATGTACATCAACATATGGCAGTTGACATTAATATTGTCAAAAACTCATCCTTAGATGTCTCACACTTTTTGAATGAACTTGTGCCTTTGGCCAGGATCCAATTTTCCCACGGAGCTGGTGTGTGAAGGACCATATAGAATCATCTGAATGAGGCTTATTCATGATTCAGTGGGATTATAGCATAGTTGAATTCCATTTCATTTCCAATGATTTTAAGAAATTAATGGAAAGCCATGTACTGATTGTATTTGTATGTTATGAATCGCTACTTGAATATGTACAAAAACAGTTTGTTGATTTAGTGTGTCAGTTTTGTGGAGGTCCAAAATGAATGTAAAATCCAGACATTTGAGGAATGACACGCAGTATGACATGAGCGATACCAAAAACATAGCTACTGCAGTCCGTTTACAACCAGAGTTTCCAGTGGCTCGGGTGGTTGTTGTCCTTGATGGTCTTTTTTGCCTTCCTGTGACATCGGGTGGTGTAAATGTCCTGGAGGGCAGGTAGTTTTCCCCCGGTGATGCGTTGTGCAGTTGCTGTACCAGGCGGTGATACAGCCTGACAGGATGCTCTTGATTGTGCATCTGTAAAAGTTTGTGACCTTTTTTGGTGACAAGCCAAATTTCTTCAGCCTCCTAAGGTTGAAGAGGCGCTATTTTCCTCCTTCACCATGCGGTCTGTGTGGGTGGACCATTTCCTTCCTGTTTGGCCCTGTGGGGGGTATCATCGGATGGGGCCACAGTGTCTCCTGACCCCTCCTGTCTCAGCCTCCAGTATTTATGCTGCAGTAGTTTGTGTCAGGGGGCTAGGGTCAGTTTGTTATATCTGGAGTACTTCTCCTGTCTTATCCGGTGTCCTGTGTGAATTTAAGTATGCTCTCTGTAATTCTCTCTTTCTTTCTCTCTCTCGGAGGACCTGAGCCCTAGGACCATGCCTCAGGACTACCTGGCATGATGACTCCTTGCTGTCCCCAGTCCACCTGGCTGTGCTGCTGCTCCAGTTTCAACTGTTCTGCCTGCGGCTATGGAATCCCGACCTGTTCACCGGACGTGCTACCTGTCCCAGACCTATTATTTGACCATGCTGGTCATTTATGAACATTTGAACATCTTGGCCATGTTCTATTATAATCTCCACCCGGCACAGCCAGAAGATGACTGGCCACCCTTCATAGCCTGGTTCCTCTATGTTTCTTCCTAGCTTTTGGCCTTTCTAGGGAGTTTTTCCTAGCCAACGTGCTTCAACACCTGCATTGCTTGCTGTTTGGGGTTTTAGGCTGGGTTTCTGTACAGCACTTTGAGATATCAGCTGATGTACGAAGGGCTATACAAATAAATTTGATTTGATTTCAATTTGTCCGTGATGTGTATGCCGAGGAACTTAAAACTTTCCACTTCTCCACTACTGTCCTGTTCATGTGGATAGGGGGGATGCTCCCTCTGCTGTTTCCTGAAGTCCACGATCATCTCCTTTTGTTTTATTGACGTTGAGCGTGAGGTTATTTTCCTGACACCACACTCCCGAGGGTGTAGCATAAGAACAGCTTCATTGGCACAATGGACAATAACCTTGCACAATGTTCTAATCTAACATTCTAATCTATATCTGCTTAATTTGTAAATTATGTCAGTGTTGGAGCCCCTGGCTATCCATAAAAGGAATAAAACAAGAATATGGTGTCGTCTGGTTTGCTTATTAATATAAGAAATTGGAAATGATTTATAGGTTTCTAAGTATATTTTATCCAATTACATTTTTGATACTTAAGTATATTTAAAACCAAATACTTTTAGACTATTACTCTAGTATTTTACTGGGTGACTTTAACTTGAGTAAAAGTAAAGATACCTTAATAGAAAATGACTCAGTCATGTATGACAATTGGGTACTTTTTCCACCACTGCACTGGTTCTGTATATAAGCCATTTAGCAATAACTTTGACCCAAAGCGACTTAGATACGATCATGCTTGCTTCGTCCCGCAAAGTATTGTTCCTAGAGAAACTGAATATGCCGCTGTTAAGTGGAAACGTTATTTTCGTTTGTGTTGGTTGATCAAGGACGCAAGACGACGTACGGAAGCTTCTGCAACGAGTCGTCTGTATAAACAACAGCTCGTTGTGGGACAAAGCAATGGCCAGGCACGTACACATTTTACGTATGGGTGCTTCCGGGAATCGAACCCATAATTCTTGCGTTGTGTTAGAGTCACATCAATTCGAATCTGGTATCAGGATAAATATGACAATGAGTCACCGATTGTATACTATGTATTTTTTTTGCTGAGCAATAAGCGGTAAATGCAATTTTCGTATATATGGGCTCTCTGTCCCACCTCGCAGGGCAAACAGAGAACTGACTTGTTCTTGACAAAGATATTATAAATATACTCTGACAGAAAAAGTTCCTCCCAGTAGAGACTGGGCGTGGTTTAGACTCACCCAGCCTATCGTTGATTGTTGTCGTACGAACTGGTACCAGCCCCCGGGCGCTCCAGTTGATAGATGTAAATGTTGCTGTGTGGAGTATCTATGCGCTCATTCCCTAGATACCGTTATCACATATCTGGTTTCTGTTATTGTTAAGTTTGAGTTCTAACAAAAACAGTCTGTGGTTTGCTACACTACGTTCTGTATGTGTCCGTTTTTATGTTATTCTGTATTTTTCCATCATGAGAAAGGCCCATGTCCCTAAAACTGTTAACAATGTTTCAAGTCAGCGATGTTGCATAACACCTACATACATTCACACAAGCAAACAGCAGATAATATTCAATCACATATATGGTAACGGGCTATACTGCATAACACAGAAACTTCATAGTCGTCTGGCCCTCGCTACATATTCGTCGCCAGAACCACTGGCTCCAGGTCATCTGTAAGTCTATGCTAGGTAAAGCTCCGCCTTATCTCAGCTCACTGGTCACGATAACAACACCTACCCGTAGCACGCGCTCCAGCAGGTATATCTCACTGGTCATTGCAAAAATTGCTGAAGCTGGAGACTTATATTTCCTTCACTAACTTTCAGTGTTGCCAACTTAGTGACTTAGTCGCTGTATTTACCAAGTATTCAGACCCCTCTAGCGACACAATTTCAAAAAAGTGACTAGCGACAAATCTAGCTACTTTTTCTGGTGTTATTGGAGACTTTTGTCGACTCTGAAGTGAAAGCACGTATCGTTCTTACTCATCTCAACGAGCAGCGGGTGCTGGCGTGGGCACCATCCCCGTGCCAAAGCACTCACAGGCAGCCTAGTCCTCGCACAGCAGTCCCTTCCAGCTGCAGTCAGAGCAGGATATGTTCACCCCTCCGCGCCCAGATTGCAAATGAATCACGCATGTTAGAAGCCGCCGCTGGCTGATCCCTCCCTGGCTTACATTAAAAAAAAGCACAATTAACCTGAATTAGGGCCAGACTAGTTCCCATCATTTTCTCACATTGCCATTGAAAGTTTTTTCTATTGTCTCTTT